>NC_046368.1:32073562-32373562 GCF_011125445.2 Fundulus heteroclitus | reverse complement strand
AGAACACCAACTTGCTGACCTTTTTTCCTGCAGACACTTTCAGAATACCAAGTCAGCATAGCAACTTATCACAGAGAAGCTCTGCTACCACTGTGGGTACCTGTCCTAGATGGAGCTTGAACCTTGACTGTGCTGTGTCTAGATCAGCCTGTCCATCTCTGCAGAACATGTTCCATAAAACAAGACCCCTCGCTGTTGTCCTCTCTCTTCATCTGTGCTGTTTTAGCTACAGTGCAGAAAAGTTTGAAAGCAGCGTGCAAATTGAAATTCCTGCAGACGCTTGGCCTTTTTGTTTGTTTATGCATCAGTGCGTGGCTTACCCTGGGGATTTTAACATTGTCCCGAGAGTTCTTAACATGTCTTTGCATGAAGTGAAAGTTTTCCAGAAAAATATGTAATTTGAATCAAAGGAAGTCTTGGGTTCTATTCCTGTCCTGGGGTTTTTGTGCATAGCGTTTGCACGTTCTTCATGTTCATGTGTGAAAATTTTTCTGGGTGCTCTGGCATTCTCCCACTGTCCAAAAGCATGAATGTTAAGTTAACTGGCCTTTCTATATTGCCTTAGGTATTAGTGTGTGTATGCCTGGTTGTTTGCCCAGTGTGCCTCTGTGTCACTATATATATATATATATATATATATATATATATATATATATATATATATATATATATATATATATATACAGGGGTTGGACAATGAAACTGAAACACGTCTCATTTTAGTATGGGAGGTTTCATGGCTAAATTGGACCAGCCTGGTGGCCAGTCTTCATTAATTGCACATTGAACCAATAAGAGCAGAGTGTGAAGGTCCAATTAGCAGGGTAAGAGCACAGTTTTGCTCAAAATATTGCAATGCACACAACATTATGGGTGACATACCAGAGTTCAAAAGAGGACAAATTGTTGGTGCACGTCTTGCTGGCGCATCTGTGACCAAGACAGCAAGTCTTTGTGATGTATCAAGAGCCACGGTATCCAGGGTAATGTCAGCATACCACCAAGAAGGACGAACCACATCCAACAGGATTAATTGTGGAAGCAAGAGGAAGCTGTCTGAAAGGGATGTTCGGGTGCTAACCCGGATTGTATCCAAAAAACATAAAACTACGGCTCCTCAAATCACGGCAGAATTAAATGTGCACCTCAACTGTTTCCACCAATATGTCCGTCGGGGGCTCCACAGGGTCAATATCCACGGCTGGGCTGCTATAGCCAAACCTTTGGTCACTCGTGCCAATGCCAAACGTCGGTTTCAATGGTGCAAGGAGCGCAAATCTTGGGCTGTGGACAATGTGAAACATGTATTGTTCTCTGATGAGTCCACCTTTACTGTTTTCCCCACATCCGGGAGAGTTACGGTGTGGAGAAGCCCCAAAGAAGCGTACCACCCAGACTGTTGCATGCCCAGAGTGAAGCATGGGGGTGGATCAGTGATGGTTTGGACTGCCATATCATGGCATTCCCTTGGCTCTATACTTGTGCTAGATGGGCGCGTCACTGCCAAGGACTACCGAACCATTCTGGAGGACCATGTGCATCCAGTGGTTCAAACATTGTATCCTGAAGGAGGTGCCGTGTATCAGGATGACAATGCACCAATACACACAGCAAGACTGGTGAAAGATTGGTTTGATGAACATGAAAGTGAAGTTGAACATCTCCCATGGCCTGCACAGTCACCAGATCTAAATATTATTGAGCCACTTTGGGGTGTTTTGGAGGAGCGAGTCAGGAAACGTTTTCCTCCACCAGCATCACGTCGTGACCTGGCCACTATCCTGCAAGAAGAATGGCTTAAAATCCCTCTGACCACTGTGCAGGACTTGTAGATGTCATTCCCAAGACGAAGTGACGCTGTATTGGCCGCAAAAGTAGGCCCTACACCATACTAATAAATTATTGTGGTCTAAAACCAGGTGTTTCAGTTTCATTATCCAACCCCTGTACATATATATATATATATATATATATATATATATATATATATATATATATATATATATATACATACAAACATATAGGATCGTTCTTTATAGAGTAATATTGTGAAATAGACCGATCCCCTTACCAATAAAATTCTGTTATAAACATTTGTGTGTGTATATCTAAGTCTGCCAGAAAACTGGTAAGCTCAGTAGGTTAAATCCTGTTGAGGCGCCTCGATATTGGGGCTGGCCCACCAACGTTTGTTTAAATAATGAACATCTGAAATCGCAGTGCGCATGCCCAATACACTCTCAGTAGACAGCCGTGGGGCACAAATCCTCTGGCCCCAAGCTCGGATAGTCCAATCAAAATACTACAAATGCACATGTTACGTTTATGTTCTGCCGGAAAGTGTTATATTGTGTTGTTGTATCTGGTGTTGGTTGGCCTTGCTGGCTCATTGATAGATTGATGTTAATATTTTCTGTTCAATAAATTAACATTATTAGTGAGGCTTTGTTTGTAATTTTCTGTATAAAAATTCTGTTACATTTAGCATATATAAAATGGCATTTCTAGTATGATGCTAATGTATCTGTTTCATTTAAAATTGATGAAAGTCAAGTTGTATGCATCACAAAAAAATGTGTTGCTAAGTGTTGGGTTTTTGTGCCCCACTTAACTTATCATGCCAGAGACGCCCCTGTGTGTGTGTGTGTGTGTGTGTGTGTGTGTGTGTGTGTGTGTGTGTGTGTGTGTGTGTGTGTGTGTGTGTGTAGTGTAGTCCAGCTACTCTGTCCTTCCAACAGAGACAGATAGCTCTTCCTTTCAGGAGGGGCAGAGTGATATTACACACTTGGGAAGAATATTTAATGTACCTTATAATCCGGTGTACCTTATGTGTGGACATAGACACACATAGACACATTAATTCACAGTGTCCCTTATAATCCAGTGCGCCTTATGGTCCAAAAAGTATGGTATTAGATATAATATATACTTTTTCCTCTTCATTATGCTATTTCTAAATTCAGATATATTCGAGAAGCCCTGGTGGGCCGGTTGTGGCTCTCGGGCCGCCAGTTGATGTTCACTGAACATTCTGTAAGTGTTCAAGTTTTAAACAACATTGCATTAGTTTGGTAAAAGTGGGTCTGGAACAAATGGCTCATATTAAAGATTTTCAGTACATTTATTGTTCCACCTATATATATATATCACCAAAAGCAGAAGCTGTGCTTAGCCAGTGTAATGTAACTCAGTACATTTAAGGAAATGAAATGTATATTTAATCTCACACCCTGGCCTTAAAGGTGCATAGTGCAAGTTTTGAAGTTAAAATTTATTTATTAGCTTTCCCATACATGCCTTTGCAATTGCCCGACATGTAAAATAAGTTTTCCTTTACTTACCGCAGTTGCCTCCATAGTCTGTATTCATCAGTTCATGGGAGAGTGATTCGGGCCAAGTCCTCTGGGCGTGCGCGTGGGTGTGTCGCTCTCGTTCATCTGGCTACTTTGTTGAGTCTCTGCCATAATTGATGCATTTGCGAGAGAACACGCGCTAACTTCAAAGGTTATAGCTTTCTTACCTTAGACATTATGCCACTAAACAAAAGACCTGTGCAGTCGCACAGGTACATGCCTTTTCTCTTGTCGCCAGAAGGGCCAGCCATGTCCAAAGCTTTAAGGAGCTACAATGCTGTATTTGTGGGTGGTACCTGTGATTGTACCACATTATAAGTCCTGTCTGTTAAGATTGTAGTGTGAATATACAACAGACAACTGTTTTTAAGCGTCATTAAACCATTTCTTTTTCACAGTTAAAAACATAAAATGTTTTCCATTTCTGCAGTTCGTTGACTGCTGTATGTGGACGTCTCTATTGTTACAGGAATGGTAGAGAAGTATTTCACTTAAGTAAATGTAAAATAACTGTTTTAAACTTGGCACCATGATAGATGTTTGTATGTAAAGCCAAACACTGGCTGAAATTACTTGCTGTGCCCAGGCCAGACTGATGAACTGTTTCGGTTTTATCCCCTGACCAGTGATGCTGGTTGCAGGGCATGACCGCTTAAAGCTCCCTTTCTCTGTCTGTCCGTCTCACTTATTGTTATCCTCCAGCTTAAAGCAGGCTTGTGGCTGGGGAAGCCGCATTAGCAATGCAAGGAACTGTACAAGCCTTGATGGTTATGTAAACTCTCCCTCCCCCAACACACAGACAAGCCCTTAAGCCTCTCTGGTTTGTAGCCAGCACAAGTATCTTTCACCCGCTTATCGTTACATCATTACTACACAGACCGCCTGTTTCTCTCTGAGGCACCCTTAAAGCAAAATACATTACACTGCAGATATTACATTTTCTGTTATTTTACCTTTTAATAGTTCATTGCAAATGGCAACACAAGAACCAAAAGCATGTATATTCTCCATACATTGTTTTGCTTTCTGACTAAAATGTGGGGATATTTACTGCTGACATTAATGAAAAAAGGATCTCTGATTACCATTTCCAGGGGGAGTGGTTAAAGCATTGCATTTTCATCCTGGAGGTTCTGGGTTCAACTCTCACAGACTGCCACTTTGGGTCCATGAGCAAGACTTTTAGCCCCAGATTGCTCCCCAGGTTCCACTTAGTGCAGGCAACCCACTACTCCTTAAAGGATGGCTTAAATGCAGAGACAACAGAATTCCCATCTGTGGCACTATAAAGTTAACATGCAAAACTTAGAAGCAAAAATTCTGATGAATTGAGCTGACTTTTTTTAATAACACTTCAAATTTATTTGTGTGTTTTTTTAGATTCTATTTTCAAAAACTTTGGCAGAGCTGTTTGAAAACTGTTTTACCTGGAAACAAAAAAACAAAACTAGTGAAAACTTCTCTGAACAAATTGAAGCAGCTAAACAGTCCACTCATCCTGCACCTAAACCTTTTTTAGCCTCGGTCTGATTTTAGCCCTTGTCTGTTATTCTTGGTGTCCTAGGACTTATTGGGGTTATGGTAGAAGGGACTTTGGAACTTACCACAAAATAAATGATAATTATGAAAATCATCTTTATTTTAAATCCATTCATCCAGGGAACATGAAAACGAAAAGGCAGGAGCTATGTTTACTCAATCCACTCCCAAATATAACTCTTTCCCCATATTTAGCAAAATGATAACGATACAACTAAGATCTAAATATCTTGTTTAAAGAGTCCTGTTATGTTTTGGCATCACTGTTAACTGTCATTAAAATGTGAAAACTTTGTGCTGCAGATTATTTATTTTCCTTGTTTAGGTCAGAAGACTCTCATGAAATATAACAGATTATGACGCCTGATCAAGCCAAACTAACTATAAGTTCACCTCCTCTCATGATATAAACCATTTTATATGGTGGTGAGCTACTTACATAGCTCACCACCGCCAGGGTGTGAATGCGTGTGTGAATGGGTGAATGACTAAACTGTAGTGTGAAGCGCTTTGGAGGTCGTCAAGACTAGTTAAAAGCGCTATACAAGTACAAGCCATTTACCATTTACCATTTCCTTACAGTTGACTATTAGTAGAATATTGCCAAGTATCTGGTTTTCAAAACAGGAGCTACCTTTGGGTGGGATGAACTGATGCATGATTGGTTGTAAACATCCCAGTTTGAGGCTTTCTCTCAGGATTGCACTCTCTTTAGTTGCATTCATCTTCCCATCCACTCTGACCAGCTCCCTTGTTCCCGGTGAGGAAAATCAACACAGCATCCACAGCATGACACTTTCACCATCATGTCTTCTGGTGGTGAGGGTGTTCTAGATGAAAAGTAGATTTGTTTTTGTTTTTTGTTTTTTCCACTACGCCCAGGTTTTTGCATGTAGGCTATAAAATCTAATTTTGGTCTCATCTAAACAAGACAGATTTTCCCACATGTTTGCTTTGCCCCCAAATGGCTCATAGAAACTGCAAACTGGACTTTTGTACAATAGCTTTTGTACAATAGCTGTCATGCATGCTCAGCATGCGGGATTGCTGCAAAGTCGGTGGCACCATGCAATTGACAGTCAACTGTCTTGGAGGAGTGAAGGCTTAATCTGCTGGGTTACCTCAGATAGAAAACTTGTTTTTTCCCAGATAGTAAAAAATAGTTTGATAACTAGGATAATTTGGAAAGGATGTAGTTGACCTGGAACCTGTCTGGATGATTCAATTAAATTGACTATTTCTTGTAAAGTGCCTTGAGACAGCATGTGTTGTGAATTACCGCTATATAAATAAACTAAATTGAGTTTGTCACGTGTCCATAAAGGCCAGATTTGTGGAGTGCATATCTAATAGCTGTCCTGTGGACAAATTCTCCCACCTGAGCTGTGGATCTCTTCCACCCCTACAGTGTAACCCCGGGAATCTTGGGAACTTCTTCGATTAAAGCTTTTCTCCCACCAGTTTAGACCGGTGGGAGTCTATAAACTGTCAGCTGTAGTCCAAACCTCTGTGGAGGGGAGCAGTGCGGAGAGCCTGTTTTTAAACACAGATTATGATGTTTGCTTTATTATTCAAAAAAAATATCTTCATCACACCGGAGTGGTTTAAGATTTGTTGCATGTTGACTGGTCAAATCCCGCAAGTAAGCATAATAATTCTTATTTAGTAAATAACTATATTCACTATATTTGGTGATTATACTTATTCCCTAATTCTTATAACTGATCATCATTCTTCCACTGTCTTTCTGCTTTAAAGTGTATTGCTGGGCATAATATCTTAAGAAAAGCATTACCCCCATGAGAGTGATGGATGGCCCTCCCTTTACCACACAAATTACCCCTTAATGAATTTGATGATCTGTACTATTTCCAAACAGACAGATTTGTCTTACTTATAAGTAAGGAAAAAGTGTAGTAGCCTTCTTTCAGCCAGCTGACCGGCAGCATGTAGCTACATGTATGGGACATGTAGCCCTGCATTAAGCTTTGTTCCATACAATCATAAAAAAACAATAATATAGGCTCTTTCTGTGATATTTCCTTTTGTAGAACTGTAGGTTGTATGAATGAATAAAAAATGTTGAAAGATTATCATTTTGAACAGTGATATACCTTGATACCAGTAATTGTCCCTTATTGATTAACCATTATGTATAAGTTTTCCCTATTTAAAAAATCTAATTCCTGATCTATTTCTGTGCCGTTGCCTTGTTAAAAGTACCAGGCTGCACTCAAATGAAATCTTTTCATTCTAATATTAGACGTTTTGAGCTTCTATACACCTCAGAATCAAACACCTCAACCACTGAGAAGCTGCACAGACAGATGTTTTTCTTCTTCCTCAGAAGATGATGTAGTCTAATAATATGCTGTTTGTACTTGTTGGAAAAATATAATAGAAACTGAAACTGAAAATAGCACAATTGGAATTATGACCCAAACAAATAAAAGGTTTGTTGTTTTTCTTGAGGATCAGACAGGCAGGAGACCCGAGTCAGATATGATGTTGCATTATAAAAAGGTTTATTAACAAAACCAGAAACCTGGTGCAGGCAGGAAACCTGGCTGAGGCTTGGATCATACATGGAAGTCTGAACGGGGCAGACAAATCTGGAAGCAACGTGAGGCTTGTAGTCGAGGTACAAATCCAGGTCAAAGTCCAGAAATCAGAAGCTTTAGTAGATGTCTGACAAGGGCAAGGAAGAGCAGAAGATCCAGAGACATGATCGTGGTCAATACAAGCCATCAGCCATGGAGAAATACAGGACATCTACTCACCCAAAGCTTTCAATAATCTGGCATCTTAAGACGGACAGGAAACAGGTGTGTGTGATGAGCTTGATTGCAGTAGCGCTGTGGCAAGTTGGCAGGTGAGATGAATATGCTGGTGAAGATTCTCAGTCATCCAGGTCATGGTCATTCCAAAAAAAGTAAAAAACAAAGCAACTGGATCTGTTTTTCGTAGTTTGAAGACGTTTCGCTTCCTCTTCAGGGAGCTTTCTCAATTCAAAAAGTCTGGAGTAATGTAGAGTAACAAGCTTTATACCATTGCCAAACAAAGGCGTTGTAACGGCTTAGATAACATGCAAATTCAACCGAAACAGGTCCATCCCTTAGTAATGGGCGGTTGTTAAAGTCATTAAGCCAGCAGATTGAACCGAAACCGGTCCACTCCTCTGTAACGGGGAGTCGTTAGGGTTGTTATTGGCTTGGTTTACAGGAACGATGTTTTGATCACCCGTATGGGGGTGAGGATTGAGGTGATGATTGGCTGGTGAGATGAATACTTCTGTACGATAGCGGGCAGAGAATGTGTGGCAGAATGCATACACCAGACCGGCCAGAATCATAGCACTTTTGTTTTTTACCATATGCTCCTCCATATGCGTTCATTGCCTGGTTGACTGTGCTCTGGGCCCAACCAGCAATCCATTATCTGTACCTGCTAATCTTAATCATGCCTATCTCCAGCGGTTATTGGGCGAGAGGAGGGGTACACGCTGGACAGGTCGCTCTTGACCCCACTTTCTACAGGTCAAACCGGCTAATGTCTTTAGTGATTCACATTTTCTGTGACGCAACATTGTCTGAGTTCACTTTAGTGGGACCGATCATACAATAAAGCAGTGTTTTACAGACCGCAGCAAGACGTAATTCCAGCTTCCATCTTATCATTTTAATAAAGCAGCAAAGAAACAAACAGCTGCAGGTCATTACCTCCCACCAACATTGATCAAGCATATAACCCTTTTATCATTTGTTTTTGATCATGTTGGTTCTCTCTTAAATACAGCACTACTTCCTCATCATTTTTGGCCATGAAGGACAGAAACCTTTGGAGCTGCGGTCAGAAGATGAGGGGGACTGCAATGAGTGGGTGGAATACATCCAGCAGGCCAGGTACAGACAAATGTTTCATTCATGTTTTTGTTTTGTTTTTTTGTTATAGAGATTAATTTTTGCTTCATTTATTAGACTTCTTTCCATCATTGTTAATTTTACCATTACATTTCAGTGTCTAAAATAGTTATTTTCTCCAGGCCACTGGCAGATCTTATCAAATGTGTGTATGCCAGGATAATTATTGCATGGTCAGTTTTATGCTAAGTTTCTGATTGATGAATGTAGACGTCAGTGTAGAATACAATCAAAGCACCAGGTTTAACACTGCATTATGTCAGTGTGGACTTACAGGACAGCAGGGGAAACAAGCTGTCCAGGAGACTAAGTAGCCAACACAAAAAGATTATATGCAAAACAAAATGTAAAGGAATATGTTTGTTGTGGACATAATGTTGTTTGGTTTTAAAAATAGAAAATATGTTTAGCCAGCCATTGCTGTGCTCAGGATTTCTCAGAAAAAGGGCTGCGGTTGTGTTGTAAACAATGTTACTGTCTGACTCTGAACTGTGTGTGTGAGATTAATGACTGACCGCTTACACAGAACATCAAATACCACAAGATCATGACCGGCATTTAAGGAGATTTAAACAGTTGGCGCAGTTGATCTGCCGTGCGTAATTGCACAGAGGAGACGAGGGTTTTCTCGATTGAACTGATCTTTGTAATGCAGATTTTGCGGTCAAAGGTGTCTTTTTCTAACCCTGGACCTAAGGACACACTGTCCTGCCAGTTTTCTTTGTTGCCTTGATGTTAACAATCCTGTACAGCTGTTAGTTTTGACCAAAAAACAAGCTGGCCTCTTCCTGTTAGTAAGGATTTCTGAGTCTTGTTTACTATCTAACTCTTGACCTGCTTGCTGCTATAGACGTTAGCTGACGGGGGGCCTGTGAGTTGCTCCCTTGGAGTGTCAGAGAGCTGGAGTAACTTGAACCCCCTCGCCACATCGGTCCTTTCTACAAAACACAGGGAGACAGGGAAAAGACACCTTAGGTTAACACCTGGAAGTGTTTTGTGAAAGGGAGGGACTTCCATAACCCAAATGTTTGTTATGTAGTTGGCCGACACAAAGTAGCTGTGAAGTGAAAGTTAAATAACACATGCTCTCAAATTCTTTTACAGATCAAAATCTGAAAGCGATGTGTCCAAATGACATTTCAGTCATCTCTTAATTTTACCAACAGGTTTCTTCCGACTGGAAGCAATATTAAAGTTTTGGAGTGGTCCGGGAAGAGTCGCAACTCCAACCTGATCTGAATCAGGGAGCTAAAGATTAGGGTGATGACAGGGAGGCCATGCTGCCTGAAAGACTTTAAGCTCATTACCAAAGATGAATAATCAAAATATCAGTGGAAACATAGAGGAAGATGGTCAGCGATTAGAAGAAAAAATTTATTGCTTTAACATCAAAACAAATGTGGCAAATTGAATGTTCACAGATCTTCTCCATTCAGTATGACTGGGCTTGAGATATTTTGCGAAGAAGAATGGAGAACAATTTCTGTCTCTGGATGTGCAAAAGCTGGTAAAGACAAACCATAAAAGACCTCCAGCTGTAGTTGTTTCAAAATGTAGTTCTTTGAAGTATTAATTAAAAAAAATCACACAAAAAAACAATCTTCTCTAATAAATTCTCTGGTGAACAGATCATCAGACAAGTAAATTTGTCAAGGGTCTTATTAGTGCTGTCACTGCAATAGACAGGGAATTTTTTCCCCCTCTGCATCTTTTCTTATCCATTAAGGTCTCTTAACATTTAACATTCAGTTTGTACACTTAAAGTTTCCTTTTAAATCAAATTCTTCTTTACTTCTCTGTTTTTTTCTTTGTGCTGATAAAACCCATTTGACACAGCTACCACATCCAAGCGAGCAAGCGTGTCTGGATGCTTAGTGCTCGCAGCGGTTCACATTTAGGTCACACTAGTGCTGTATTACCACGTTGGTTACATCACAGACTTGATCTTGCCACTCGACCTCTATTTCTCTCAGCGCTCCTCTCTGGGGACGCCTCTCTTTTTTTTTTTACCATAGAAGTGGGCATAACAACACTGCATCTCAAACCTTCTGTTTACCTGTCGGTGGGGGCGCAGATACAGACTCACTTGTTCCCTTTAGAGTCAGCGGCGTTTGTCGCAAACATCATATGTTTCCCAAGCATGTATTTAAGTCTGACCTTTTCCACATTCCCCTTTCAGCTACTCTGACATCATGATTGAGCGCGAGATCCTGATGCAGAAGTACATCCACCTGGTCCAGATCCTGGAGACGGAAAAGATTGCAGCCAATCAGCTTCGCACTCAGCTGGAGGACCAGGACACAGAGATTGAGAGGCTCAAAGCTGAGGTATGCATGAGCGCATCCACATCTGCGTGTGCAAGCATACTTAAATGCACATACTGCACACACCCATGGATGTGTACAGGCACTCAGATGCCCCCTCAGATGGAGCACATTTAGATCAAAGGATGCAAACGCCCCAGGCATGATGAGAAGACACTTCTGTTGAATTAAAGCACAGCAGGGATCCACTGATTCTAAGACCCATTACTTCCCTATCTAGATGTTTATTTTTATCTAAAGTGGTTTCATGAATATTTGATTCTTTGTACCAGTGCATTCACATAGATAGTGTTGTTGTGGCAGATTGTCGTGTTGAACAAAGCCAAGGAGAGGATGCTACCTTATCAGAGCAACCAAGAAGAAGAGGACCCAGATATCAAAAAGATAAAAAAGGTAAAGGTTACATCACACAGTGATGTGCAGAGAAACAATGGAAGGAGAGTATAGGGGACCCATGGGGTGTTGTGTGACGCTGCAGGTGCAAAGTTTTATGCGTGGCTGGCTGTGCCGGAGGAAGTGGAAGATCATCGTCCAAGACTACATCTGCTCGCCTCACGCGGAGAGCATGAGGAAGAGAAACCAGATTGTGTTCAACATGGTGGAAGCGGAGACAGAGTACGTCCACCAGCTCTCCATTCTGGTGAACTGCTTTCTCAGACCGTTGCGCATGGCAGCCAGCTCCAAGAAACCTCCCATAAGCCACGATGACGTCAGCAGCATCTTCCTCAATAGGTAAGAGTCGTCGTCTTTCTCAGTGTAAGAGAGAAATGTGGGCAAATCCTTTAAACTTGCAGTGCCAGGTATGCTAAAATGCTATAAAGTATTCTCACCCACTAGGCTTTTCCACAATTTGTCATGTTACAACTACAAACTCTAATATATTTTATTGGGATTTATTTGTGAAATATATCCTGCAAAGTAGTGTTGAAATTCAAACAAAACGATATGTTTTTTCAAAGAAAATTCTTGAAGGTGTGGCATTTCTTTATATTGAATCCCCTTTCCTCTGATACCTAATAAAATCTAGAGCAACCAGTTTCCTTAAAGGTATATAGCCACTTTATATGCTTAAAAAAGACCAAAAACCACATGATTATGATAAAATAAGGTTATATACACCAAGTGTCCATCCTGATAATGTTGTGATGGTCCTTTTTTAGGTTAAATATAGCCCCACAAAGGGCGCGATGAGCAGATATAAACAGACGTGGTGCTATTTACCAGCAGTATTGCATAATTATCATAATACTGGTTTGCTTAAATAATAGATCATTTGTAAATAATGCTGGACCGGGCCTGACCATCTGCAATGCCTCACAGTAAAGCGGCAGCTTGGCGTGATTGAAGACAAACCGTTATTAATTAAATACACCTACAGCAACTTTAAGAGCTTATATCAGAACTGAGCATCTGAGCAATCGGCAGGTTTAGCGTCTGCTTCAGGGAACACCAACGTTCATACTGTATTCCCAGCGACATTTCAGTTTTTTAACACTTGGAATAATTTTTTTTTTCTTTGCGTTTTTTTCCACTGGACCTTGGACTATTCTTCCTAGTTTCACTGGAAGATACTTTTAGCTAGGGCTGGGTGATATATTGAGATTTTATCAAGATTTTTTAAAAAGACATATAAGATGAGAGTATAGAATAGAATTCAATTTTATTGTCATTGCATTGTCACAAGTACAGAGCAACGAAATGTGGTTTCTCTGCTTTTAACTCATCCCCTTTGGGAGCAGTGGGCTGCCATGTGCGGCGCCCGGAGAGCAATCTGGGGTTAAGGGTCTTGCTCAGGGACCCAGAGTGCAGGCTGTGGGGATCGAACCGGGTACTTGCATCCTTCTCTGAGTGCAAGCGTGCTGCTCTAACCACTAGGCCACCACTCCCCCATGTATGTCCCAGTGTTGTAGTCAAGTCACTATGCCTCGAGTCCGAGTCCAGGTTCGAGTCACCAGTGTTCAAGTCCGAGTCAAGTCCAAGTCATTAAAAAAAAAATCCGAGTCGAGTCCGAGTCGAGTCCACTACTCATCCGAGTCGAGTCCGAGTCGAGTCACTATTGACGTGTGATGTATGACATGAAGCAGTAACATTCCATTGCACTAATAACTCTTTCGCTGTAGTTACCCTTGGTTTTACTCGGTAAAACTACCGCTTTTTCCAAGTCTAAGACGTCTCCTAACCATGGTTTTTAAACATTGTTGTTATGGAACGTGCAACAGCGACTCGAGGTACGTTGATAGGCCGCATATGAAGGATGTTAAAGCCGCAAGCGGCGTCGATCGGCCCTCGCAGCCAAGCGCACTCCGGCCTATTGGCCACCGCCGCGGTGCCAGCCGGCGGGCGGGGTTCGCACACCGCCGCGGTGCCGGCCGGCGGGCGGGGTTCGCGCACCGCCGGCCGCCCGCCACCGCAGATGCTGTCACGCATTTTCCTCGCCCGTCCACCGGGCGATTCCCACAAACGCGTTCGGCAGCGTTCCCCCATGACTCACAACAAATCTGATGCATATCGCTCGATGCAGCGAGGAGATACAGCCGTTGGATAATGATAATGCATTTGGCCACCGGGCCGGACTAAATTGTTCGGCGGGCTGGAAAATTTATACCGATTCCTGGACGGTGACTACAAACAGAAAAAAAAAAACGGCCGATCACGCCATGAACACCGAGCAGGAGAAAGACATCGACTTACCTTTCTATCAACTCAGCCCGTTTCCCAGTCTTCCCGAGCCCTCGACACTCAAGCCATCGTTTGAGCTGAACGTTGGTATGTTGTTCCGCAGTTCTACCAGTGAAATGGGCGCCTGGACATCCTTTTGTGAAAGTTTAACAGCTGAAAAGTCGGTCATATCGTTGTATCTGTTGCATGTGTAATGGCTGGTTGCTACGTGCGCTCTCACACTGTTTGCCCTTCCTTAGCGGCAAGGGGCGTTGCTCATGAGATGGTGACGTCACGTGCGCGGTACGACATTTAGATATTAAAATCATACATCAAATAATATTCTAATGACATCTTAAAATTATAGCCTAATGATATAAAAAAAGTCGAGTCTTTTTCTCAATCTTCGAGTCAGAATGATCTGAATGTAGGAGTCCGAGTCCAAGTTCGAGTCATCAGTGCTCAAGTCCAAGTCAAGTCACGAGTCTCTAAATTTAGCTAATGACTCGGACTCGAGTTCGAGTCTCGGACTCGAGTACTACAACACTGGTATGTCCCCCGAGTGTGTCGTTTATATCGAGATGGTCGATCTTACGTTATAATTATTAGGTATAAAAACAGCACCAGAGCCACACTGGACGGCCCTCGCTGCCCAACAAGCTTCAACCTTATTGGTCTTAACAGTACCTTTAAGGTCGTATTAAAATTTTCAGGGAGGCTTCAACCCACACAACATTGTTTCGCCGATCTTTTCCACCGTAAGAAACAGACGCCAAGGGTACTGATGGGAGGGGCTAACGTTCTGCTCTCACATGTTCACCTCACTTACTTTCATCAACACTGATGCCAACTATTTAGTACCTTTACAGACTCTGTTAGCGAATCTGTTATTCAGAAGTGACAAACATCAAATTTAACACATCTTTTTCTGTGTTGTTTGAGTAAAATACAAGTAAAAGCACAGATCGCTCTGAGTTTACTGTCTCCTCAATAAACAGCGAGTGCAGTTGTGAGCCCCTCCCACTTGGAATGCGCTGACAGGCGCTCAGTCAGTCAGCCTCGTGCTGAAGTCAGAGAGACAAGACCCACTTGTCTGTTTCCCATTGAAAATGAGTCACGTATGAGCAAAACTTTCACTACATTACAAAGCGGGATGCAGAAATATTATAAACATAATTTTTAATGAGTAATGATATTCTTTTTTTTCTCTGAAACTGTTGCACTTAAATAGATCCCTCCCTGGAACTGATTCACACTCAGCCTCTGTCATTTATTCACCTCATCCACTGTGGGTGTCTCTGCTATCTTTTGGTTAAAATTGAGAATATAAAAAAATGATTAATGTAGTTTGGATTCAGGTAAAATATTTAATACTTTTTAAATAAATACAAGTATTTTAAAGTAATTTATTTTTTATTTTTGAGCATATTAAGAGTATTTTTGATCAATTTGTCTTGTCAATGTTGATATTCCTCACTCTTACAACATACTGTTTATTCAAGATAGTGTTTTAGCCTTATGTTTATATACCATATTTTCCGGACAATAAGTCGCTCCGTAGTACAAGTCGCACAAGCCATAAAATGCATGATAAAGAAGGAAAAAACATATATAAGTCGCACTGGTGTATAAGTCGCATTTTTGGGGGAAATTTATTTGATAATATATAACATCAAGAACAGACATGTCATCTTGAAAGGCAATTTTAAATAAAAATAGAACGGAGGCAACAACAGGCTGAATAATTGTACGGTTAGCTTACGCTACATGACACAACTGAGAACGTGCCTGGTATGTTAACATAACATATTAAAGGTATACTATGCAACCGGGGTTGATTTTCCAGCGAGGCTCCCCCCAGAGGGCGAAAGTAAAAGTGCACTGTCATAAAGATGCTCAGCTGTTCTCCTGGTTTTTCCGTCAAGCCAGGCGCGGTTGTTTTGAGCTTAGCAGACAGGCGAACACAACGAATACAAAAGTCGAAAAAACGGCAGTACAAACAATGACTAACACAGTGAAAGTATGAACATGCACACAGAGAGAGAGAAACCATTCCAATGCAGTGTTTCCCCTAGGAATTTGGGACGACCGGCGGAGCGGGGGGGGAAGACAAACTTTGCACCGCTGAGCGGCGGAGCGGAGCGGGGGGGAGACAAACTTTGCACCGCTGACCGGCTGAGCAGAGCGGGGGGGAGACAAACTTTGCACCGCTGACCGGCGGAGCGGAGCGGCACGCATATCCAGTTAGTTTTATTTTTTTATTATTATTTTTTTGGAATGTCGGCGAGGCAGTAGCGTGAGGGAAACCCTACAATGTTACTTACAATCGCATCAGCAGAAACGCGAGGTCCGCGTCAGCCTTGCAGCCTTCTATGTTCACCCGTGTACGACTCCTCTCTCTGTCCAGAGCCATTTTCATCTTTCTTGCCTGCTCCAACATGGGCTTTCGCTGTTTTCTCGCTGGTTCCGCCATGATAACTGCACAAATATCGCCACTGCGCTACCAACGAGCACACCTTTCACTGCGGGCGTGTAGCAGTTCTCGCCGTAAAGCAAGACCGACTCTCGCGATGCACAGACTTCTGAGCCTGTGAGTGCGGGCCGACTGCTCCTGCAATTGTAAGTGCGGTATTTCCCCTACAGACCACCAGGGCTGCCGAGAAAACCTTAGTTCAACCTGAAATGACTCATTTAATCATCCAAAACGGAACATGGAACATATTAATTAACTGAAAAATGTTGCATAGTATGCCTTTAAAAGCTATTCAGATAACTATAGCATAAATAACATGCGAAGAAGTTAACCAAAGCGCCCGTGTCACTCCAAATAACTAAAATCCAGTGAAATCGTTATCCTCCGTGTCACTTTCAAATAACTCCGTTAACTCCGGAGGTAGGAGCTGCAGCACTTCCGCTTCTACGTCGCTTACGTCTGATTCAACACAGGCCTAGAGCGCCCTCTTGCGGTTTGGTGTGAAAATAACAGGTGTAATGATATACTGGTAAAAATGTGTAATAATTTCACACATAAGTCGCTCCAGAGTATAAGTCGCACCCCCGGCCAGACTATGAAAAAAACTGCGACTTATAGTCCGGAAAATACGGTAGTTATTTATATTAAGATAAGTATTGTATATTGGAAATTAGCCTATTGGTATTATTGTAGTCCATATTGCCCAGCCCTACTAATAGCCGTTAGCAGCTTCCTTGTTTTATTCCCTGCTGTGCATGCCCAGTAACCTACTTCAGTTTATATCATAAATAAACACGAAAGGCTTTATTTACTAACAAATCGAGCAAAACCAAAGCATAAAACACCAAAATAACAACTAATACGCCAGTGAGACATGATAATCTTTCATAAAAACTTTCTATACAACCGGAGTGAGCTACTGACATATAAATATTATAAGTCAAAAAATGTGGCTATGCACCTTTAAGAAGTCACCAAATTAGCAACTACAGTTCACCATTGCACAATTTCATCCGGATATAAATGGAGCTGTTCAGTTTCGGGCCTCAGAGGTTTGTTAGAGTACAAACAGCAGGCAGGTCGGCGTGAAAGCTTCAGTACATCATCTAAAAATGGAAAGAGATTGGGAAAACTTCAAACCTGCCAAGACTGTCCACCTAAACTGACAGGCTTGTCAAGGAGAGCATAAATCAGAGAAGCAGCCATGAAGAGCTCTGCTGGAGATGTAGAGGACAACTATTAGTTGTGAACTCCATTATACTGGCCTTTATTAAAGAATGGCAAGAAGGAAGTCATAAGAAGTCTTGCTTATTGTTTCCTTAGAGGGGTTTTAAGGGGCACAGCAAACACGTGGAAGAAGATGCTCTGGTCATATGAGACCAAAATCTAACATTTTAGCCAGCAGGCTAAAATGATGGAAACTTGACACTGTCCATCACCATGAATATACCACCCCCACTGTGCAACATTATGCCGTAAAGATGTTTTCTCCAGCAGGAACACTGAAGCTGGTCAGAGTTGATGGGAGGATTGTTGGAGCTAAATACAGGTCAGTGCTGGAAGAAAACCTCTTAGAGGCACAAATGACTTTAATCTGAGGCAGATGTTAACCTTCCAGCAGGTCGCTAAGCATGCAGTCAGAGCTACCATTGAATGGTTTGAATCAGGGGTGTCTAAACTTTTCGTCACATGGGCCAAAAGTCCAAAGTACTCAAAGGTCAAAACATATAATAAAAACGAATATTCAGTTATCTTTAATAAATGTTAGAAATATATTCATTTATTTCAATAATTCCTATCACTAAACACATTATATAGATTACTACAGACTGATGAAATTTTAAAGCCTTTATTTCTGTTAATTATGATATTAGATAATAAAAACACAGCATTTAAGACTAGAAAATTGCATCAGACCACTAGAAAAGCAAAATGTTTAGTGCATAAATGGGAGCTTAATGAAAAGTATGTTTAACACCGACTTAAAGGTTGTCGTTATTTCAAAATGCGCTTTTAATCTCACAAACAAACCTTATACAAGCCTCTTAGAAACAAGCCTCTGTAAATCATTGTTGATCTAAAACTTGAAAAGGGTTTTTACACATTTGCCTTCTTTAAAAGCTACTCATCCAGTTTGCAAATTTTGTTGGGCTTGACTGAAAAGAAAATGTCTGTTTTCAGCAGTAAGAACAGTATTTGGGTTATTTGGACAATTTTAATGAATAACTTAAAGCAAATTTTGGTGCACAAAGTCTGCATTTGAGTAAAAGCCATTCTATAGATATGGTCATATTTACTATGAAATTAAGGAGAATGTAAAAACATTTGTCAACATTGACATTGTCAGTTGTAAGAAAAATTGAACTTGTCTGTTAGAGTTTTGTCCTAATTAAAAATAAAAAGGTCTCTGTCTGCATCACCCACCTGTGCTGGTGGGCCATTCTTGAATTGCAGTTGGGGGCCACACAGAATCAGTCCAGGGGCCACAAATGGTCCACCAGCCACAGTTTGGACATGCCTGGTTTAGATAAAGCATATTCATGTTAGTTCAAAGTCCATGCCTTAATCGTACTGAGAGTCTGGGGCAAGATTAGATAATTGATGCTCACAGGTGCTGTTCACCCAGTTTCGCTAAGTTTGAACAATGTTGCAAAGACGAATACACCAGAATTGCAGATGTTTACAGCTGGTAGAGACATACCCCTAAAGGAATCATTGCTGGGAGGCTAAATACAAAAATCATATTTAATTGATATTTTCCTTCCACTTCAGTTATACCTTGTATTGGTATAAAGATATATTATAGTTTGTATTTGTAACTTGACAAAATGTGAAAAGATCAAAGGGGGCTGATTTTGGCCTGATCGCTTCTGCAAATCACTGCAAATTCAATTTATCAACTATAGTAAGTGTTTATAGATTTGTTTTTGTCTCCTCTTTCTGATATCTGGCCTTTGTGTCTTTGTGTGTAAATCCCAGTCTATTAGTGGTGCGTGCTATCTGACGGTTGATGGCCTGTTAGGAGCTTCTGGCTAGATTCCAAGGATTAGTGAGGCAAAAAGCAGGCAGTGAGACAAGATTGCAAAGCTGGTGTTATTCAACTTATTTGCTCTACTCAGGACTCCGTTGTACTAACACCCTCTTTAAACAATCAGTGCTATCTGCTGTAGGCTTTGAGTTTTTGTCTGAAAATAGAGAAAATGTTTTCTTGTAAAGACACATACAAGGAGAAAAAATGACCTCCCTGTGTCAGAGCAGCCCAAGCTGTGTAATCAAATGGACATGTTGAAACTTAAGAAACACAAGGTACTGCTAGGGGTCGTGGCCCAGTGGTTAGAGCAGCGTGCTTACAGTCAGAGAAGGTTGCAAGTACCCGGTTCGATCCCCGGTCCTGGCACTCTGGGTCCCTGAGCAAGACCCTTAACCCCAGATTGCTCCCCGGGCGCCGCAAATGGCAGCCCACTGCTCCCCAAGGGTGATGGGTTAAAAGCAGAGAACAAATTTCGTTGTAATGTATGTTTCAATGACAATAAAGATGATATTACTATTACTATACTGTATTTTCATTCACACAGCCACATTGATGCAAAAGGTTTTTCAAAATGTTTTACAGGAAAATGGATGTACATAAACACTAAAATATATTAATATATATACGTGTGTGTGTGTGTGCACGCGTGCGCGCGTGTGTGCATTTTAAGAGTTACTGGAAAATGTAAGGTAAGGAGAAGTAGATTGCAAGTTAACAATAAATCATCAGGACTAAAGAGTTGAATAGCTCTTTAAAGAGTTAAATATTTAACTCTTTCCCATAAGGAAGTACAATCCTTCCATAAGTAAGTGGGACAAACCGTCACAGCTTTCCATCTTTCCTAAAGCTGTGAGGGCTATCACCCCCTGCTGAAAATCAACAAACCATCAGTTCATAATCTGTTACATGTTACAAACACACTTCTGTTAACACAAGTTTCTGACCTGATGAAAACTCTCTTGCAAATGATTGAAGTGTTCGCACATTAAGCGATTGACAACATGTCCTCCTCCTTTAGACTCCAGTTTTATCACTTTGCTCATCACACAAAGTGCAAAGTGATATTTACTCAGTTACATACAAATCTTTTCATAATTGGTCAAATAAGTACCAATTTTCATTTTGTCATATGAAAAAAAATTGTTAGTATTTGCATCTGATGAATGTTCTTCCTTAAAACGGACATGGCAGCATGCTATTACACTGAATACAGTGAGCTATACAAGTGTCCACAATTTTTTCCTTCAGTTGAATTTGATTACATTCTTAGCTTGGTACTAACTGATGGGTTAGTGTGGTAATAACAAACATTGATGTGGGAGGAGAGGTTTCTGACTTTCCTTGTTCTAATTCCCAAAGACTTTTCCCACAGAAGATCATTTCTACTCACAGTGTGAGATCCGGTGCTTTGATCGTTGCTGTTCTGTCCCAAAGAACCGATCAGATGATTCACAACTGCTCCAAAATGCCTGATTATTTCAGAGATGCACAGATCAGACATACAGGACTGTCTCAGAAAATTAGAATATTGTGATAAAGTTCTTTATTTTCTGTAACGCAATTAAAAAACATGAAATGTCATACATTCTGGATTCATTACAAATCAACTGAAATATCACAAGCCTTTTATTGTTTTAATATTGCTGATTATGGCGTACAGCTGAAGAAAACTCAAAAATCCTATCTTAAAATATTAGAATATTTCCTCAGACCAAGTAAAAAAAAATTATAACAGCAAAACAAAATCAAACATTTGAAAATGTCCATTAATGCACTCAGTACTTGGTTGGGAATCCTTTTGCACAGATTACTGCATCAATGCGGCGTGGCATGGAGGCAATCAGCCTGTGGCATTGCTGAGGTGTTATGGATGCCCAGGATGCTTCAATAGCGGCCTTTAGCTCATTTGCATTGTTGGCTCTGGTGTCTTTCAGCTTCTTCTTCACAATACCCCACAAATTCTCTATGGGGTTCAGGTCAGGGCAATTGGCAGGCCAATCAAGGACAGTAATGCCATGGTCAGTACACCAGTTACTGGTGGTTTTGGCACTGTGGGCAGGTGCCAGATCATGCTGCAAAATGAAATCATAATCTCCATAGAGCTTTTCACCAGATGGCAGCATGTAGTGCTCTAAAATCTCTTGGTACACAGCTGCATTTATTCTGGACTTGATGAAACACAGTGGACCAACACCAGCAGCTGACATGGCTCCTCAAACCATCATTGACTGTGGGAACTTCACACTGGATTTCAAGCAACTTGGATTTTGCGCCTCTCCAGCCTTTCTTCAGACTCTGGCGCCTTGACTACCAAACGACATACAAAATTTGCTTTCGCCTGAAAAGAGGACTTTGGACCATTCTGCAACTGTCCAGTGCTTCTTTTCCATAGCCCAAGTCAGACGCTTCTTCCGTTGTCTTGAGTTCAGAAGTGGCTTGACCATGGGAATACGGCTATTGTAGCCCATTTCCCGGACACGTCTGTGAACAGGGGCTTTTGATACCTGGACTCCAGCTTCAGTCCACTGTCTTTGAAGCTCCCCCAAATTCTGGAAGCGGCTCTTCTTCACAATGCTGTTAAGGCTGTGGTCACCTCTCTTGGTTGTGCAGCGTTTCCTGCCACATTTCCCCCTTCCAACACACTTTTTGTGAATGTGCTTTGAAACTGCATTCTGTGAACAGCCTGCTCTTTGAGAAATTTCTTTTTGTGTCTTACCCTCCTGATGGAGGGTGTCAATGACGGTCTTCTGGACAGCAGTCAGATCAGCAGTCTTCCCCATACTTGTGATTTAGTTTACTGAACCAAGCTGAGTGTTTTTCAAGGCTCAGGAAACCCTGCAGTGTTTCGAGTTAATTAGACGATTCAAGTGATTAGTTGAATAGCCTACTAGTATACTTTTTCACGATATTCTAATATTTTGAGATAGGATTTTTGGGTTTCTTAAGCTGTAAGCCATAATCAGCGATATTAAAACAATAAAAGGCTTGCGATATTTCAGTTGATTTGTAATGAATCCAGAATGTATGACATTTCATGTTTTTTAATTGCATTACAGAAAATAAAGAACTTTAACACAATATTCAAATTTTCTGAGACAGTCCTGTATGTGTTTAGTGAATCTTTGACCTGCCAGTTTTAGTCAGTTCTGCTTCTACAATAAGCACTATTAAAATTGTTGTGGTCTTCTTGCTGTGTATACTTAATTATTTATCTTGCTAGCAGAATCATTGGATTTTACTAATTTCTAATAAATACAAACTGATAATAATATTTACATTTTAAATTATCTGTAGCATTTTAAATTAGCGATTAGTACCGTTAATTCAATTCAATTCAATTTTATTTATATAGCGCCAATTCATGAAACATGTCATCTCAAGGCACTTTAAAATTTTCCTATATAAGGGAACCAGTTGATTGCATCAAAGTCCCGACAAGCAGCATTCACTCCTGGAGAAGCGTAGAGCCACAGGGAGAGTCGTCTGCATTGTCCATAGCTTTGCTGCAATCCCTCATACTGAGCAAGCATGAAGCAACAGTGGGAAGAAAAACTCCCCATTAACGGGAAGGAAAACCTCCAGCAGAACCGGGCTCAGTATGAACGGTCATCTGCCTCGACCGACTGGGGGTTACGGAAGACAGAGCAGAGACACAACAAGAGAGACAAAAAAGCACAGAAGCACACATTGATCCAGTAATCTGTTCTACATTAGATGGTAATAGCGGGTGAGCCGTCTTCTCTGGATGATGTCACAGTTAACAGAACGCCAGACCAGGTGTACCTACTATTACTAAGTGAAAACAGCTGTCTTTGTGTGTATTTCGTTGAGTATGTGGACCTTTACCATTTGGAGACTCCAAATTCAGAAATCAGAGCTACTTTGCTGGATTTTTATTCAGCTTTGAAGTCTGCTTAAATCTGCTGAAGTTTTAGAAATAGGCTTTTGAATTCTACTGAATTCAGTTCTAGGTCAGTTTGTTCATCAACTCTGCAAAACGGGAACAAATCGACTCCTTTTAATAACCAAAATAACAAAGCTGTAAGAGTGTGAAGGAGCAAAATGACCAGCAGCCACCAGACCAGACCAGAACCTGGTTCTCTCTCATGGCAATCTGAATGAACAGCCCTTTGTATAAAATACAATTGACTTTTATATTATTTATATAAGAGCTCACTCATCCTAAAACAGCTTTCACACCAAAGCTGTTGTTCCAACGGCCTGATAGTGCATAGATATTACAGTGGTGGAAAAAAATCCCGTTTATGTTTTTGACTGGCAGGCTCCACTCTCCAGCTGATTTCTCTGTGCATCTTTAAATACTTTCATACAAGCACTTAAGAACGTTTCAGTCACTTGTCTTCATGATTAGCTTTATTGGAACACAAATCAACCATAAGTCTTAAATTCAAACATTTGAAATCCATTTAATTTGATATACTATGTTCTTAAAACTACCTATACCTATACCTCCCTTTTTAGTAAGAAGTGGAAAATGTTAACAGACATGCTTATGGATTCTAAAGTATTCAGGCATGATAAAATGTGGATTGTCTTTTGTTTAGTGCAAGCCTCAAACTGCAACACAACAATGTATTTAAATTGCAGTGAGACCATCATGTTTCTGCATGAGATCTTCCACCAAGGGCTGATGGCTCGGATCGCTAACTGGCCCACACTGGTTCTAGGTGAGTACCATAGACCTCACAGTTCTGTTCTCAATTTAGTGGCTATGCTTAGACCTTTACTTCCAAACTATAAAACATCCCCACACATCACGATGGAAAGCAACATTTTAGACTGTATTAACTTTCAGACAACAGTTCCTAACTTGAAGAACTTCAACAAAAATGTACTTTTATTAATATTTTTGCTAATATTTCTGCAGCAAAAAGAAATGTTGAGCATTGTCAAATTACAATGTAGAATTAACTTGCCCTAGTTTGAAAGTGGGATTTGTTTTTGTTGAAGTTTGTCATTTTCACGTTGTGTTTTCACTCTTCAGTCACTAAACAGATCATTCCTGGAAAGTAATTTGCAAACAAATCATTGCATTAGAAATGGATGGTTCTTCACAGCTACAAACTTTCACGGCTATATAACCGCATGAAAACATGCATTTATGTCCTGCAAATGTTGTCTCAAGTAGAATTTATTGTTTTTGTCTCCATTTCTGTTATTCTGGATATGCTAAAGTCTGTGCGCTGGTTGTTGTGTGTTTCCCTCCCAGCGGACTTGTTTGACATCCTGCTGCCCATGCTGAACATTTACCAGGAGTTTGTGCGCAACCATCAGTACAGCCTACAGGTGCTGGCAAACTGCAAGCAGAACAGAGACTTTGACAAGCTGCTGAAACAGTATGAATCCAACGCTGGCTGTGAGGGCCGCATGCTGGAAACATTCCTCACCTATCCCATGTTCCAGGTACTGCACACTTTAGAACAATGTCACGCATTTAACAAAGACTACACAATTACACTGTTGGATCTAATGATATTAAGCCCTACTATGCCTGATATAGTTGAGTAGGGGCGTTTTTGAATTTCAAATTTTCAAACATATAATTGTTGGAGCTTGAAATTATTGAGTCAAACATGCAGTGTTTTGGATTCAACTTGGTACATTTTCAATTCAATTCAATTCAATTTTATTTATATAGCGCCAAATCATGAAACATGTCATCTCAAGGCACTTTACAAAGTCAAGTTCAATCATATTATATTATATTATCATTTATTTATCTTTATGTTAAACTTTACTTTAGATTGATGAGAAAATGTCTTTTACTCACTCTATTACAACACAGCACTAAGATGATACGCTGTCCAAAATGTCAGCTCTGGGATGGTGTTTTTATTGGCTGCTGTGTCACCTGCAGGGTTATGGATGGGCAACATTGAAATCCCTGCGGTGGATATAAAAGTTTTCACACTGGTTTTAAAACTCATATTTTCTTTGTTCAATTTTGATGAATAATAATAAAAAACAGTTTCCAGCCTTATCATAACATATATCTGACTAAAAAATAACTGCAAGGACATCGCTGCATCCATTTTTGCAACCTAAAACCTTTTTATTCAATGTCAGCATTCAGTCTTCTATCAGCATCTTGACTTGCCGATGTTTGACCCCTTTACTTGACAAAACAATCTAGAAATTCTGAGACTGAGATGATCTCTTGTTCACAAACTTCTTCAGGTGATCACACAGATTGTTGTCCTGGACTCTGGCTAGGCCATTCCAAAAACAAGGATTTTCTTCTGGTGAAAGCATTTTTGTGGATTTAGTAGTGTGCTTGGACTTAAATTCATGCTATTAATTGAATCCCTCTTCATCCTCAACTTTCCGTAAAACCGTATGGTTTTTGGTCAAAGCTGGATGGCATATGTTCATAATGCCACTGATTTTGACCAAACCCAGTTCAAACACAAGTCAAGTAAACCCGGGGTATGATGCAGCCACCACCATGGTTCCCTTTGTGGATTGTGCTCTCATGGTCATGTTCTATGTTCTTTTTTACTAACATTAAATGTTGGAATATTTCCCTAAAGGTTCAGGTTTCCTTTTGTCACACAATGACACATTCTTCCACAAGGTTTTATAAGATGCTTTTCCGACTTAAATGTTTTCGTTGGAAATAAGGCTTTTTTCTTGCCTCCCAAGAGCAGGCTTGCAAGACACAATCCTTTTCTTGTATATCCAGACGTACAAAGACTAGAGGAGATTCCTGACACATGTTGAACATAACAAACACTCGTCAGAAAGAAATCAAGAACCGTGGTCATTTATTTATTAAAGTTTTTGAGACAGACTCTGGCTCAGGATGCACACATATAACACATACAGCCAGGCACAACATAGTACATTCACACTTCTTGCCACATTCTCAGCATCTTACCTTACCAGCTTCCCTTGTCTTTTCAATCCACTTTGGAGAAATGTCCAGTTTTTTAAACTGTACTCTCTTTTTTTCCTTGTTTTCTCCAAATTTCGATTATTGTTTTCATGATGCCACGGTATGTGATGTTCTGTTTAACATTCTGATACCTTTGTACAATGAGATCACTTTGGACCCTTTTGACCTCGCTGCCACATATGAACAGTTTTGACAAAAGAATTTAAATGTCAGGAAAATCTTACTAGGGCAGCTAATCTTTATTTGAAGTTAATCTAATTCTCTGGAAATGATGGCAGAGGAGTCATTGAGAACACTGCGATCCAGTCAAAAAGTTTCCCCAAGGTTTTGGTTTATGGCTGTGTTATCCTATGCAGCTGAGTTACTGTGGCCTTTCAGATATTTTCTTTGATTAATTTTACAAGCTATTTATATGGAAACATACTCTTGGAGCACGTAGAAATGTATAGCTCCATAAATCTATTGAAGCAGAGGAGCTCTTAGTAGAATGTGTTGTCAAATTCAAACTCATTCTGTATTACAAAGCACCAAAACGTTTCTTTTAACACATTTTAAAATGTTCTTTCAAGACAATTGTTTTCAAATTGCTAAAATGTCACGTGTGATTTTACATATTAAACTTTAAGAACACCAGTTCAACTTCACAATTTTCTTTATATCTGACATGTTATGTTCAGATTCAGCTAGATTTTTTCATGTCTTCTTGTCTCTGTTTTTTTTTGTGACATTTTTGAAAATGTTAGATTCCTCGTTACATCATCACCCTCCACGAGCTGCTAGCGCACACACCCCATGAGCATGTGGAACGTAAGAGCCTGGAGTTTGCTAAATCCAAACTGGAAGAGTTGTCCAAGTAAGTATGGCATTGTCAGCATGAGTGGACCGGGCTCAGTCAAAATAAGGATTTCATGAAAACAATGCACAGTTTTATTTAAAAGGAGTAAAACAACATTTCACTCAGCTTGTTACACTGCTGCAGAAACCTAACATGAATATCACTATGCTGCATGTAAATACAAAAGGTCCAGGAAAACATCCAGTTATGTAGTTTGCATGTTGGTTCTGATTAACCTACTTTTGGTTAACTGAGCCACAGCTCCTCATCCGGTTGCACACCAAGTAGGAAAATGGACGTGGGTTTGGAATGCACAAAATATTACATGACCCCATCTTGCAAATGACTCCGATGCTATGTAAATAGCTGGAGCAGAAATAGACTCTAACTTTTCTGACACGTTATTCTGTTCTAATAATAACAGTGTTTGATCTGGATCACTGAGATCTGGGTTTTATTGAGCTGCTACTGGTTCTGGTGTAGGTGATGCGGAGTTTGACTTAACCTAGAATAAGGAGCAGGGATGCACTCACTGATCCCTGCTTGTGTGTTCAGGATGATGCACGATGAGGTGAGCGACACGGAGAACATCAGGAAGAATCTGGCCATTGAAAGGATGATCGTTGAAGGATGCGACATCCTGTTAGACACAAGCCAGACCTTCGTCAGGCAAGGTAACCCTCTTACCACCTTAGGTTTCTTCCTGTCCTTCCATGTTCCTACACTCTTTCTTTACTTTACTCCTCTATGAACAGGTTCTCTCATCCAACTGCCGTCCAGCAGCGAACGGGGCATGCTCAGTAAGGTACGCCTGGGCTCTCTCTCGCTGAGGAAGGAGGGAGAGAGGCAGTGCTTTCTCTTCACCAAACACTTCCTCATCTGTACACGAACCTCTGGAGGGAAGCTTCATTTGCTGAAGGTAAACCTCCGCTATCTACACTCTGTAGATAGTGAAGCTTTGTTAAGGTTCAGCAGTTCAATGGAGATCCTGCAGAAACTCCAGCATTAATAGTTTTGGGGTAAAAAACACATGAAAAAAACCATGCAAATAAATTAGTGGAGTCATATTTCAGTATTAGAAAGTTCCATCCTTGCATATGTTGTCTTTTGCTTATCCAAGACCGGATCGCAGGGGCAACATGTCCAGGAGGGAACCCCAGACATCCCGCCAGCTCATTCTGGGGGACTCTGGCCAGACCGGATATTTAGTCCCTCCTTTGTGTCCTGGGTCTTCCCCGGGGTATCCGGTGCCTGGAACATCTCTTAAGGGACATCTGATCAGGATTCCACATGGGGAATCCTGATCAGATGTCCATCTGATCAGGATGGACATCTGTTATGTGAGCTCCCTCCACATAACAGAGCTCCTCACCCTATCTCTAAGGCTGATGCAAACCCAGAGAGGACTGTCCATCTTCTCCCAGTCAAGGACCGTTGCTTCAGACTTAGAGGAGCTGACTCTCATCCTGGCCACTTCACACTCAGCAGCAAACTGCTCCAGTGCTTTCTGGAGGTCATGGCCTGAAGAAGCCAACAGAACTATATCATCCTCAAAGAGCAAAGATGAGATCCTGAGGTACCCAAACCAGACACCCTCCTCTGCAAAGACTATGCCTTAAGATCCTGTCCATGAACACAGCAAACAGGATCAGTGACAGAGTCCAATGCACACTTGGAACAGCCTCGACTTTCTGCCAAGAATGCGGAGACAGCGCTTGCTTTGGCCAGAAAAGGCTTGGGTGGCCCTTAAAACCCATCCAAATACCCCATGTTCCCACAGTACCTCCACAAAATATCTCAAGGGACACAGTCGTAGGCCTTCTCCACATCCACAAAACCCATGTAGGTTGGAGAAGCATACTGCCATGACCAGCAATTATGAGAGGTTAAACATCTGGCCCACAGTTCCACGGCCAGGACAAAAGCTGTGGTTGCTCCCTCTGGATCTGAGGATCAACGATCAGTTTGAGCCCCCTCTCCAACACCCCAGTGGAAGCTTTTCTGTGGGAGGCTCAGAGTTGTGATCCTTCAATAATTTGAACACACTTTCCAGTCCCTTTTCTTAAAATTTGGGACCAATGTGTCAACCATGACAGCCCTTTAGTGTCTAGAGTTTTAAACAACCCGGGCCTAAAATTCATCCATACCTGGAGACCTGCCACTGGAGAGCTTTGTAAAAGAAAACAAGAATAAATAAAATCTCATTTGTATACTTTACATACTATAGAAGGTGCTTTGTTTCTTTTTTCAATACTGCCCATTTAAAAGCAAATAAGACTTAAAGTTGTTTTTCTCCTTAACAGCAGGGAGGAACACTGTCCCTGATTGAGTGCACTCTGATTGAGGAACTAGATGCCAGTGATGAAGACTGTGAGTATCCCGCTGCAATCTTTACTTATTTCTGAAATGAATGTCAAGGTCACCACTGAGCTTCAGATTTGTACCCAGAAAACTTTGCAGAATTCAGTCAACATCTCTGCAACATTGTCTGGTGGAAAGAGAACTGAAAAAAATACTAGCTCTAAAAAAAACAACTATTAATCTAGAAGGTGCATTGGTACTATTGGAAATGTTTTTCTGCAACTTTGACAAACTGCAACAAATGCAACAAGCCATTTTAGACAGTTTCCAGATTAACGCGAGTTCTAAACGTTACAGGCCAGGCGGCTCTTGGGTGTCCACGCTGAGCTGAATAAACTTTTTGTTGCTTCCTGGTGCATTTTTCAGACAACGCTGCAGGTCAAGGCTTCAGTCACCTGGAGTTTAAAATCGTGGTGGAGCCCCCCGATGGTCAGAGCTTCTGTGTTGTTCTCCTAGCTCCTTCCCGCCAGGAGAAGGCTGCCTGGACCAGCGACATCAGTCAGGTACCGCGGCACTAAGAGCTACTGTGACAGACTTCAGCCGACCTTCTGTAAGGAGTGCTCATCCTTGTTTTTGTTGCGTTTCTATCCACTCCAGTGCATTGATAACATCCGCTGTAACGGCCTGATGACCAGCGTGTTTGAGGAGAACTCTAAGGTTTCTGTGCCGCACATGATCAAGTAAGGAAATGATCTCATTCTACCTGTGGACATTGCTTAAGAGCTCCCAGCAGCACCCATCATCGTAGACACATTCAGTCAATTAAAATAATTTTTAAAATGGAAGATTTAGTTGCATAGCTTAAAGAAAGCCAGATGAATTGGCTTCTGAATGCACATATAGTGCTTTACAAAAGTGTTCATATCACTTAAAACGTTTCACGTTACCACCACAAACACCAATGCATTGTGGGATTTCATTTAACAGGCCAACACAAAGTGCTGCATATTTATGAAGTGCAACTTAATGTGTTTTTCAACTGTTTTTACTAAGAAAAATCTGAAAAGCATGTGAAGCATACAGCCGCCTTGGATTTAATACCCCGAAATGTAATTTAGCGCAGCCAGGTGCCTTTAGAAGTCATCTAATTAATAAATAAAGTCAACCTTTATGTAATTTAATTTCATAACTCCAGTGAAGGCCCCGGAGATGTGTTTAACAACATTAGTGAATAAACAGCGTCATGACGACACATTAGAAAAACCATTTGAAGTTGGCCAAAGCCATGTTGGGCCCAAGGCGAACATCAGGACGAAGGTGCTCTGCTCAGATGAGTCCCAAAACTGAACTTTTCCGACCTGCAGGATAAAACACAATCTCTGTCAGGAAACTTGCAACAGTATAATTTGACTTTATATTCCCACTTAGCCAGGCCCCAGTGAGCATTAGTTAATAGTCACACAACACCCAACATTTCCAAAAATGCTTGGATTTTGAGCCAACTGAGCAAGTAAGGTAATTCTTGAAAAACAAATTGATTCATGATGGATAACGGCATTTTGCCTTTAGGATCTGTGACAGTTTTCATCTTTGGCAGCTTGTGCTGTTGTCTAAAAAAAACAATTATTTTTATTATTCATTTATTACCAGCAGCCTCTTCTTTTCTTCCAACCTCTGGTTCTCCTACATGAACCATTGAATTCGGGACTCACTTATTCTGAATCAGGGCCTGATAACAATAAGAAAAACATTTTGCCAGGCTTGTCCTCAATGAAAGACGATAATTGAAGGCAAATACGGTGTTTTTCTGCTCAGGTCTGATGCCAGGCTGCATAAAGACGACGTCGACATTTGCTTCAGCAAGACTCTGAACTCCTGCAAGGTCCCTCAGATCAGATATGCCAGCGTTGAGCGGCTGCTGGAGCGCCTGACGGACCTGCGCTTCCTCTCCATCGACTTCCTCAACACCTTCCTCCACACGTACAGGATCTTTACTACGGCTGCCGTGGTCATTGATAAGCTGGCCGACATCTACAAGAAGCCGTTCACATCCATTCCTGTGAGGTACAGCTCACTGTTCGTTAAAAGAGTCCGTATGTTCCTCCTGATCCCAAATTTCATCCCATTCACCCATCCTCAATGTGTTTCTATCCTCTTCACACCTAACAGTTCATCCTCTCATTCACTCCACCTTTTCTTGTTGTTCACCTCCCCGTTCATCTTCCTCACATTGCTGTCACTGCCTCAGGATCGAGCAGCACTCATACGACCGTCTGTCTGTCATGTCCCTCTGTCCTGACTACAGTCTCAAGATCACACTGCTGGCTTTGGACCAGTCCAAGTAAATACCATCAGTAGGACTGGGGATCGATTTGTGATTCTTCTCAGCAGAGCTGTAGACTAACTGCGCTGATTTCTTTCAGGTCTCTGGAGCTCTTCTTCGCAACCAGTCAGGGCGCCTGGGCAACTGACCCCTTGAACAACAAATCCCCGAGACTCTGTCGCAAGTTCTCCTCCCCGCCACCCATCTCCATCCCCTCCCGCACCTCCTCACCAGTGCACTGCCGCAAGCTCTCCCTCAGCTCCCCCGTCAGTGTGAAAGTTGGGGCCTTGGATCTGTCGACGACGCCGTCCTCGTCTGCAGCCAACTCCCCCACCTCCAGCCACAGTCCATCCATCTCCTCGCCTCCTCCCGGCTCCTCCAGGCTGCCTTTCGGCTTCTCCTCTCCTCCGCCCACCGCCACGCGCTCTCCCAGCCTCCCACAGGCCTCTGGAGTTTCCTCGCCGCCTCCCGTCTCCACCAAAGCCCCACTGGACCTCAGCCGGGGTCCCAGCTCCCCAGAGCTAAGTCCAGCTGCGGCGGAGGACATCAGCGGAGAGCTGCCTCGCATCGATGCCTTCTGTGGCAAGCTGAGGCGCAGCATCCGGAGGGGTAAGAAACTGAAGATCAGAGAAATATTCCCCCTTAGCCGGTCCCCAATGTGCATTATTTAACAGTCACACACCACCAACAGTTCCAAGTAGGTTACTGTAAGGATGGTATGCTTTGAAGACAGTAAAAAAAGCTTATATTTTTGACTTGTACTTCAGATGCTGCTTTAAACTGCTGGCAACAAGAGTTCCTAAGCATTTTGAAAATGTATAGAAAAGCTGGAATATTATTTTATTTTTTTCAAAGTCTGTGGGAGCGGCTGGATGAAGTGGGATATGAAGAGGTCTTCTGAGTATTCAGGAGCTTTTCCATGGTGGGTGATGAGGACATTTTCTAATGAATTCTGTAGGTAAATGGAGACGCAATGAAGTTTATGGAGAATTTGGGTAATAAGATCCACCGCCCAAACCTTTGTTAGGATTCTTGCAGCACAGTTCCGTGTGTACTACAGTGTCTGGATATTCCTTGCAGGATGAGCAGGGTATTGCAGTAAAGGCAAAGACGGACCAGTTTTTCAGCATCGTTGAGGTTTCATAGAAAATGGGTTAAAGAGGCTGGGAGCAATGGATGTTTGAGTCTAGAGTAGTATGGAAGTTTGACATATATATACAAATATGTAGAGGAACTATATGCATAATTCATTTGCTGCTGATATTACACCAGACTTTGGCAAACTGAAAGACATAAATGGGTCATCATTTCTCTGCAGAGGAATAATCAGGCTAGATTAACATCTGGCAGCAGTTCAAAGGATGATCAGTATAAAAACAGGAGGAGAGTACCAGACAAAAAAAACATAAGGAGGAGAGAGAACATGAAAATACAGGAAAGAGATGGAGACACAGAGGGGACTAATGAGATGTAATGGGTGAAATAGGAAGCTCTGCAGCTGCATCTCAAATGGCAACTCATCACCCAAAAGTTTATAAAAAACATATTTAGATCATTGTTGAAATAGCACAAAGAAAGTAAACTCTGGTTATTTAATTTAAAAAAAAAGTTTATTTTTATATCATCTGTGTAGTAAAATGTTTGTCAAACATTTTTACAATATTGGACCTTCTGATATCCTGGGAAATCGTAGGTACTCCCTGATAGAAGTTTTTGTTACCGCCAGAAGCACAAGCTGTTGAAATGTAGGATACATGCATTTATGTAAAGAATTCGGTTGGCTCTATATATTGTTAGTCATATCTATAACCACATTTATCCCATTAAATTGTGACACTCAATGCAAGAGTTCAGCACTGTGCAGATGCACATTGATAAATCATCAGTATCTCATTTATAAAGTCTGTCCACACAGACTGATACATTTCAGGTATGTAGTTCTGCTTGTTTAGATGATTAGGGCTTACCCATAATTCAGTTTCTCTGAAAATTTTGAGATTATGTATTGCAATAAAAAAAAAAAAACATTTTTGATCCAGAAATGTGGGTCTGCTAAAAAAAAAGGGGGCTAATTTTGCATGATTTACTGCATCAGTGCAGTATGGTAGTGTACATAAAAGTACCACAAAAGGTACAAAAGTACCACAAAAGGAAGAAAGAAGAGTTCTCAGACTCGCCATTCCAGTAAGCAAACTTGGATTTTGAGCCAACTAAACAACTAAGGTAATTCTTGAAAAACAAATTGATTCATGATGGATGTGAGTTTTTACAAAAGTGCTGGGTCTAATGATGATGGAGTCATAATTAAAGGAAGAAGATGCCAAACAGCAGACTTCAGGGTGTAAAACAAAACTGAAGTTCTCACCCGGCATCCTGACCAACGTAGGAGGAAAAAGCCTGCAGATGCATCCACTCAGTGAGGATCACTCTGAGGCAAATAGAAAGATTAATCCACCGCTGTTCAGGCTTATCGTAGATGAAAATAATGATCCCTCTGCTGAAACTGCTGATTCCATTCATTCAATAGGATGATAGTTACCCTTTATACAGATCCTGGACCACACACATTATGTACTTTTTCAGAGAAGATTCAGAGAAGTTTCAGCATGGTAAATCCTCCTCACAAGTCTGGTGCAGAACTGGTTGAAACGTGATTTCTTATACGGGTGTTTCACTAAAACAGTCTTAAATATTCAGAGTTTAAATAAACAGTTCATCTTTGCTGTTCCTGGATTTCAGCAGGTGTTTTTCTTATCCCTTCTTCAATATTTTCACCATTTTTTGTGGTGGGTTTTAAAACTAAAAAAAAGAACTTCTCACAACTGTAGCTTGGTTTTGTTGTGATGTGGAAGTCACCTGGATTCATATTGGATGCTTGACCTTTTCTTGTTAACAGCTGTCCTGGAATCAGTATCCCTGGACAAGTTTATCCCTGAATCCCCATCCAGCAGCGAGCCAGGGGACTTGTCCCCCTGCCGCTCCCCGTCCACGCCGAGGCATCTCCGATACAGACAGTCAGGAGGTACTGAATTGCACAAGCACACCACATTGCCACATTGCGTATATACTGGTTCTCAGAGGTCTACACAACCCTGGTAAAATAGCAGGATTTTTAATGACATTTCTGCTGTATAATGCAAGTAAGAAACAACCAAATCTGCTGCAAGGGGGGAAAATCAGTCGTCAAAAACCCTTTTGAGTCTACATCAGCAGTCAGCCTTCTCTGGGAAGGAGCTAACAGTGTCACACATCTAAGCTTGGCAATATTTGCCTAATCTACTTTCCTCAAGCTCCTTTTTTCTTTGCATGTATATACAGACTCACTGTGATGTTATAAAATAAAGTGAAATGATTAAGAAGTTCATCCAACTTGACCCACAACTCAGTTCCGTCAGAAGAAACGTAAAAACCCAGAGTGTGATGCTGCCACCATCATGTTGCCCTGGAGACATGGTGGTCTTTTGGTGATGTGTAGTGTTGTTTTTGTGACAGGCATGACCATCAGGATTGTAGTCCTTTAGTTTCAGTTTGGTTTCACCAGATGCCAGGCTGGTATGTTTTGCTTGGGCAGAAAGAAAACCTTGCGGCTTAGTCTAGAAGTATAGAAACCACAGAGGATCATCGTCTCAGGGAGAAGAAAACTGGGCCTAGTTGGAACCTCCTTCAGTGCAGCTGCTGGCCTCTTGGTAGCCTTGCTGACTAGTTTTACATTTAACACTTGATCAGATTTGGAGAAAAGTCCAGTTGTTGTCACCGTGATGTTCCATGTTTATTGGTGCTTCCCTTCACAGTTCCATAGCATGTATATAATCGTGATGTGAATATTTATTTTTTCCTTTTTTACCCTTGTGCTAATTGATGACTTTGTACAACAAGATCATTATGATTCTTTTTATTACTTCTCTGCAAACTAAAGGATGCAAATGATCCATCTATGACAGCATAATTTTGTCTTAGGTTCATCAGATTCTCTCTAACTGATGATGTTGACTGAAAATTGAGGTGTATTTTTCTTTCACTATCAAATATATAGATTTTTTTTACTTGAATTGTACAGAACAGATGTCACATGATAGTCACAGGTTTAATATATTTTTAAATGAGTCATTACTAAAACAGCAGTGTTTAAACTCTTAAGAGCCCTTGTAGCAGATTTTCAATCATCAATGTTATATCTCTTGCTGTTTGCAGTAGCAGCCGGTGAAAACTCGCGCTGCACCATGTCGCCAGCGTCGGCGTTCGCCATCGCCACAGCTGCCGCAGGGCACAGCAGCTCGCAGGGTGAGCACGTCCAGTCATGAAGGTCACAGCGGATGTAGCTGAGGGAGGGAACTCTGGTTGTGTTGACAATTACATTATGGGTTATAGAGCAGTTGAAATGGCAGCATAATGTAATTTAAAGATAACAGGAAGGAAGGGACAGTCTGTGTAAGAGATTTCTGTTACAAGTGCAAGAGTGAAGACCATCATCTAATAAGCTTTTTTACTTTTAGACATTTGTCTTTTAGAATTGGAGGCTTAAAGTATAACCAAAGCTGCAGTGTAAAAGAAATCCAAAAGAGAAGTTCATGTCTCAAGTTAAGAGAAAATGATTTAAGTCACTTATTATACTAATAACTTATATTAAGAAATAGTTGTAATGACGCATAAATATCTGAAATATAGAAACAATATCACCTTTTGAGAGTGAATAATTTCAAATGAGACTTCAGCCACTACAAAAAGAGAACTAAAAGTAAGTAAAATGTGTATTTGTCCTTGATTTTAGCAGGTAAGCTTAAAAGATCTCCCGGTGGAATAAATATGTTTGCACTTAAAATAAGAATAACTCATCTCCATTATCTATTTTCAAGTGCAGTATATCTAATTAACTTATTTTAGGGTTCAAAATACTCATTCCATTGGCAAACAGCCTTATTTACCTGTTCAAATCAAGGATAAATACACTAATTTCAAGACAATTTCACTTACTTTTACTTCCCTTATTGCAGTGAGGCTAACAACGATCAAAAGTTGAAGGCAAAGTACATTTATTTCTGCAAAACTCTCTTTTGTGATCTGAATCTAGTTGTTGTCATTTTTATTTTACCAACCCACTGACGCAAATTGTTGTAATCAGTTGTCTCTTTAAATGTGCTGCATGTATAAAACATGGTTTGTTGAACTGATGAACTTCAAGTGTTAAACTGAACTAAAGTTCCTTTTACCATAGATACTTCCAATATGTGTGTCTGGATTTAAGAAATGTTCTCAAAGAAAGTTGGTTAACCCAATCTGGACTGTATTTTCTCCCCTTTAGGCTTCAGTAACTCTGAGAAAACGTGTGACAAGGAATTCATCATCCGCAGAGCTGCTACCAACAGAGTCCTCAACGTGCTGCGGCACTGGGTCTCCAAACACTCCCAGGTAAGTCCAGGCCATGCCCTGCTCTACCATGTTCAAATTCATTTCAACATAATGTGAAATGACAAACATAAATAAAACTTTAATCAGGTAGCAAAAATCTTAATTCCAACATGAGCTAATCTGGCAAAAAAAAAAAAGTTAGGGCCTATAAGGACCAGAGCTAAAATTCTTCCTCCTGTTCCAGAGGGATTTTCACACGTATCTGGAGGAGACGGCCCCCTTTGTGGAGCACACCTAAAAAAGCTGCTTGTTGCTTTTGCTCTCACTGCGTCTCCTCTCCCGTCATTGCGCTCCCTGACAGAGGTGCTCTTTGCTCCGCATGTCCTTCCCACTATGGAGGCATGCAGAAAGGTCAGCCTCATCCCCGGGGAGCCAGAGAGAACTTTGGTTTTTATTTAAGATTATATAAGGGGCTAATTTTGTTACTGGATGTGGCTGCCCAGAACAGTAAACTTGTTTGGGTTGGTTGAGAGAAATACTGCTCTGGTTTAAGAGTGTGAGCTGTTTTTGACCATCCAAAATCACATTTTATTAAAATAAAATAAAAAATTAAAAAAGTTTTTAAAAAGAGAATTATTTGGTTTGGTTGTTTACCATTAAAATAATGCTGTAATGATACTAAATGAAATGATGAGGCTCTGTTTGTAGTTTTGAGGTGTCCAAATCAGTCAATTTCTACACGTTTGAATGTAAAACATGGAGCAAAATCTCTATCTACAGTTTATTTTGTTTGACGTGTGTAATAACTTCAAGTCCTGTTACGTCTATAAAGTATTTGTCACTTTTGCTGCCCTCCATTTTTTAATAATGTGTGCATAGTGAGATGAATAGAACTAAAAAGGACAAACCAGCCTTTGCCGCGATATCATCATCCTGTTTGATTTAGAAATATTCTTCTATATTTAATAATTGCGTTGTCATCCTTGGCTGAAAGTTCACTGCCTTATACACAGTCAGTGAGCGCCCCCAAATGGTCAAATAATTATCTGAATTTATTTACCAAGGTGAGTCATTCGCTATGAGCACAATCCGAGCGTCTGTCAGTACCGTTGTTATCAGGTCACTGGAGCAACATTTGAGCAGCACTGTGTGATTTCCATAAAAGTGGTTTGTATGTGATTTACATGGAGCCCCTAAGTTGCAACCCATATGTTGCTGAATTATTTAGACTCCTCCATAACTCCAAGGCAGCCTTGATTAGATGGGGATTAGATTGTGTGTGCCACAACATCAGGTGAGTGGAAGGGTGTTGCTGGAATATTACAGGTGTATATGTCTCATATACATCATGAAAAAGTTGGTATCAGTATCTCAGAAAATTAGAATATTTATTACAACCTCTGTTGTATAGTTTAACCTTTTTTTATTATGAATACTATTAATAATTATAATTGGATATTATAACTCAATATGTTATTCTAATCAAAGGAAAGTAGCAACAGAAATTATTTCAAATGGTTGTGATTAAGAGCTAGCAATGATTATAACCAGTGTGCGATTTGCAAAAAAACCAGAGGGAGGGATCATTTCAAGTGTTTTATAAGTGAACATAACAACAAGGATATGTGGCCTGCATGCTGTCTGGCTCGAGACAGCATGTAACCTATCCTGGGCGGGAGGGTGGAAAAATCGGCTGCTGCTGCTTCTTGTCTTGTGACGCTGCCTGCAAATCTTCATCATCCACCAAAGTTTGTCCTGTAACATTACCATGGCTGTTCGTCCCGTCATCTACTCTTGATTTTTTCTGTTGATTTTTCGGGCCGAAATATGACAAAATACTTTAACGTTCATGCTGCCAGACGTTCTCATTCATTACTTGGTTAGCTAGCAGCTGCTCTTTCAGGTAAATAGCTAGATCCAGTAGGTTAGACTATTGTTTTTAAACTTGTGCCATCTACTGTTTGGACTTGGGAGTGTGTATTAGTTTACTTTAAACGCTTCAAGCAGAAAACGTATTAATAATCTTTAAAAACAGACAACAAAAAATTCAGTTAACAAATGTGAAGGACACACGACATGTATTTATATTAGGGCTGTCAAACGATTAAAAATTTGAATTTGAATCGATTAATCACATAATGTCGATAGCTAATTTGAGATTAATTGCAAATTAATTGCATGTTTTATCCTTTTATTTCTGAAAGTGTAATAGCCTGTTTGGGCATTTTAATATGCAATTTTGCAATAAATGATCCTAATAAAATACATGCTTGTACAAAAACTATTTTTATTTTGTTATTTTTCAAGCACTTTTGAGAACTGGAATGAAGACATCCTAGTGACAAATGTTAAACTCTGGACTATAATGGCTAAATGACTAATCATGACGCCCTGATGTTTACACAATGTGTAATTAAATTTGTAAATAAATACCTTTCATGCTGATATATTTTTTTCCCTCTTAAACAAAGATAGACATGGTATTAGGCATTAATAAAAATTTTACATTTCAATAAAGTCATAAGTTTTATTGTTTGTTTTTTCACTCTCTCTTACACACATCTAATTCTGAGCTTTCACACCAACAACAATATTTTTGCTTGCTGTTTCTATCCATATTCATAGAGTTTAAGCCTGGAAAAAGGTTTTAAATTTCCAGGTCATTCCAGTCTTACACTTTGCTTGCAACTGGGCACGAGCTTAGTACCCTGAATGAGACTGTTTAGCAACTGTTTAGTAACTCCAGGTCCTTCGTTTGGCAACGTAATTCAGCCTTAGTTTGTCAAATACAGAGAAAACAAATTAATAAGCATTAAAGTACGGTTTATGGGTTGGGTTTCTGCAGTGTTATCAGCATGTTTAAAACTCATCTTCAGAACCAATCTCTGCTTAAAATGGTGATCTGCACCATGTAATCTACTTTCAGCAGTTATCACCGGTTATTGCACCGCAAACTGCAGAAAATACGTGCAGAGTTGCTCTGTCTGCCTTTACTACCGTCGGCTCCTATGGCGGAGGGATATTTAGGGAACGATGTGTGTGTTTTGACGCGCAACTAACGGCAACAAAAAAAAAATGTCACCGTTGTGGTGTAACGCATTAAAACTGACAGCCCTAATTTATATAAATTTTTTAATTCAGACCAGAGGGGGGGAGGAATGTATCCCCCCCCCAGGGATAAAACATGAATGACCAGAGGGGGGACGTCACAAAAAGAGGGGCGGGGGGGTAAATCTCCCCCATCCCCCCCGGCAAATCGCACCCAGATTATAACTAGCCATCCATCAATTTTCTGACCCGCTCTATCCCTCATGGGGTCGCGGGGGTTGCTGGTGCCTATCTCCAGTGTTCACTGGCCGAGAGGCGGGGTTGATTATAACTAGCAATTATTAGATTTATTTACCATGAAATATGGATGTCTTGTCAGTTGTATGACTGAAGGAGACTTGCCACCAGTAAATGATAATAACCTTTAAAATGGAATCATTATTTGTTAACCTCAAACAAAGGAAAATAATGTCTTATATATTCGTATTATAGTCCAAAAGGTATAATTCGTAATCTTAGAGACAATTTGATCACCGATATAAAGATCACATACAACCACAGTTAAACCATTTGAGATTTATTAAACCAATTATTCCCTGTAACAGCAATTATTCTGTTTAATGCTAATGCTACTTGAACGCACTATCTACTATATCAGAACAAAATAAAAGAGAAAAGTAGATAACAAAGTAAAACATAAAAATTATGAAACTTGGATGCAGAAACGTTTAAGTAATTTTCTAACTTAAATTAAGCCTTACTTAATTAAGCATTGAATAATCACAATTAAAAACAGTAGCAAATGATGTAAATATTGAAATGGATCTGAAATGATGTGATGTTTCCTTTAAGTAAGGTCTGCTACATGTTGAGAGGTTACAATGAGCTAGCTTTAGCTGCTAAGCTACCAGATCCAAATGGCTACAGCTTAAGGCCTGAGCTAACCACAGCTACAGTTTAGACTCCATAAGTACGTAGTTTCACCGAGGGGCGGCTAAACTCGACACAAAGGCCATTAGCGACCCAATGAACGTTTTAAACAGAATCCACGCAAAAATCCAAAGCAGCAGAAGAGAGAGAGAGAACAGGAAAAAGGAAACAAGAGGTGATTGGGATTCTAACAAAAAAGTTCAGAATAGAACTGGCACTGATGGAACGGCACGACCAGAATAATTCTTAGTAATAAGATCCATAATAATAGTCAACTGTCAGCGCGGTGGCTTTCACAGTAATTACATAAAAGAAAACACAGTAAGCAGCTTATCTCCTGAAATTAGTCACAGCATGTAAAACATTCCAATACAGTTCAACAACTCCTTCTGGAGTAAAAACATCAGCATTAAACCTTTTTCTAAATAAATCCTGCCCAGGCATAGATTGGTTTCTATATAAGAAATAAAAGAGGTTGTTTTCTGGTCCAGTGGAGGGAGACATGCATAGCTCCAACCTGTGCGAGGACTCAGAGATCTTTGTGAACTGCTCAACCAAAAACAGAAAAGACAGCCTCCTCTGTTGACGGAAAAGGGGAAAGAAACTCCTTGTTCTTTCTTGGTTGCACGCTTAACCAGATTAAATTCCTAGGACCTCTTCTGTCAATCCAATGACCAAAGGGGTAACGGTGATGTTTGGCTTTGTCCAGCAAAGCAACGATCACCGTTTACAGCACGTGTTGCAACGTGAGGAGGCTGGCGCCGTCTGAAGGAGACGAGCCCTGTACGCACTGGGGTTTTATCATCTTGGGGGTGAGGGTCTCACAGGCATCAGAGTTTTGGGTCCTAATACAGGGAGCCGTAGTCTGATCAGTCTGGAGGAACTCCAGACCTTGATTTGCAAAGGAAAGGCTAAATTTACTTTCATCAGAGAACAGAACTTTGGACCACTCAGCAGCAGTCCAGTTCTTTCTGTCTTTAGCCCAGGTGAGACGCTTCTGATGATGTCTCTTGATCAAGAGTGGCTTCACACGAGGACTGTGACAGCTGAAACCCACGTCTTGCATACGTCTGTGCGTGGTGGTTCTTGAAGCACTGACTTCAGTCCATTCTTTGTGAATCTTCTCCCACATTTTTGAATGGGTTTGTTTCACAATCCTCTCCAGGGTGCTGTCATCCCTATTGTTTGTACACTGTATTCTACCACATATTTTCCTTGCCTCTATTAATGTGCTTGGACACAGCTCTGTGAACAGCTAGCCTCTTTAGCAATTACCTCATTTGTGCACATTATGTTTTTGATTGAGTTGACAGGTTGACAGGTGGTTTTGCTGGGCGGACTTCCTGTTTGCGGTAAGGCGTATTACGTCACTTCCTGTTGTTGCTGTGTGAACGACGGAGCTTTGCTCCAGGCTCTCTCGCTTTTTATCTTTAAACCTCTTTGCTGTAACATCTGTTTCCAAACATAAGCACTTTTAAAACATTGTCTGTGGCTGCTCATCACGTTTGGGAACTCCTCGTGTTTCACACGGTTTGTTCTTTGGCGTGATAATAGGGCGTTAGCCTAGCTTTAGCCTAGCGTTAGCCTAGCGCTAGCCAAGCCTTAGCCTCATAATGGCTTCTCCGGCTCTGACTAAGTCTCCTATCTGCTGCTCTCTGTGTCAGATGTTCAGTTATTCCTCTGCCTCCTTTAGTGATGATGGTACATGTAATAAATGTAGTGTTTTTGTAGCTTTGGAGGCGAGGGTGTCAGAATTGGAGACCCGGCTCCGTGCTGTTGAAAAACCAGCTGATAGCCGCTCTTTTGCTAGCGCGGAGCCGCATAGAGTAACTTCACGTAGCGAACCTAAAGCAGTAGCACCCGAGCAGCCTGGTAACCAGGCTGGCTGGGTGACAGTTCGTAGGAAGCATAGCTCTAGATTACAGACCCCAGATCACCACCAACCCATCTGCGTTTCTAATAAATTTTCCCCTCTGAGCGACAATCTCGCCGAGGAGCCGACCTTAATTATTGGCAGCTCCATAATGAGAAATGTGGCACTAAAGAAACCAGGGACCATAGTTAAATGCCTACCAGGGGCCAGAACAGGCGACATAGAATCCTACCTAAAACTACTGGCTAAGGATAAGCGTAAATACCGCAAAATTGTTATTCACGCTGGCGGTAATGACACCCGGTCACGCCGATCAGAGGTCACCAAAGTTGGTATTGCTTCGGTTTGTGAGTTTGCTAAAACTATGTCGGACTCTGTAATTTTCTCTGGTCCCCTGCCTGATCTGACCAGTGATGACATGTTTAGCCGCATGTCATCATTCAACCGCTGGTTGTCTAGGTGGTGTCCAGAAAACGACGTGGGCTACATTGATAACTGGAGAACTTTCTGGGGAAAACCTGGTCTGATCCGGAGAGACGGCATCCATCCTACTTTGGAGGGTGCTGCTCTTCTTTCTAGGAATCTGGCCGGATTTATTAGTTCTCCTAAATGCTGACAACCCAGGGTCCAGACCAGGAAGCAGAGCCGTAGTTTAACACACCTCTCTGCAGCTTCTGTACTGTTACCCACCCATTATCCTATTGAGACGGTGTCTTTCCCACGGCCAAAACTTAACAGATCAAAAACTGATCTAAAAGGAACAAATCATAAAAATCTAATACAAATCAATATGGTTCACCTTGAACCTAAAAATAAAATAATAAAATGTGGTCTATTAAATATAAGGTCTCTCCCTCCAAAGACTTTGTTAGTTAATGAATTGATTTCTGATAATCAGATTGATTTGTTTTGTCTCACAGAAACCTGGCTACAAGAGGACTACGTTAGTATAAATGAGTCAACCCCCTCCAGTTATTCAAATTTCCACATTCCCAGATCTGTGGGAAGAGGAGGAGGAGTGGCAACCATCTTTCAGTCTGATTTATTAATTAGTCCCAGGCCAATTAATAATTACAGTTCTTTTGAACATTTAACCCTCAGTTTCCCTCATCCAAACTGCAAAGCAATAAAACCTCTTCTGTTTGTTGTTTTGTATCGTCCACCAGGCCCTTACACTCAGTTTTTGGATGAGTTGTCAGATTTCTTATCTGATTTGGTGTTAAATACTGATAAGGTTATTATAGTGGGTGATTTTAACATCCATGTTGACACTGAATGTGATAACCTTAGTGTAGCCTTTAAAACTATCCTAGATTCAATTGGTTTTGTTCAAAATGTGCATAAACCGACGCACTCTCGGCTCCATACTTTAGACCTTGTTCTGACATATGGCATTGATTGTGAAGAATTAACAGTATTCTCTCACAACCCTGTCCTGTCTGATCATTTTTTAATAACATTTGAGTTTAATCTAACTGAATTCTCCACCCCCAAAAGAGGGTTCCATTATAGTAGATTTTTATCGGATAATGCTGTATCAAAACTTAAAGAGTCTGTCCCCTTCTTAATATCCTCAGTATTGCAGAAATGCCCTGTAGATGGCAGCATTGCTGTTTCTTCCCATTCACAAATCGATACCTTTGCTAAGAATGTGACTTCCTCATTGCGTTCTGCATTAGACAATGTAGCTCCCTTGAAAAAGAAGGTGATTATTCACAGGAAGCTGGCTCCTTGGTTTAATTCAGAGCTGCGTTCCTTGAAGCACAATGTTAGGAAATTGGAGAGAAAATGGCGCTCTACACACCAAGAGGAATCCTTCTTAATCTGGAGGGACAGACTATTGTTGTATAACAAGACCCTCCGCAGAGTTAGAGTAGCATATTTTTCATCATTAATTGAAGAGAATAAAAATAATCCTAGATTTCTCTTTAGTACAGTTGCCAAACTTACCCAGAGCCACAGCTCTGTTGATCCATCCATTCCCTTAGCTCTTAGTAGTAATGATTTTATGGGATTCTTCATAAATAAAATTGATGCCATTAAAAATAAAATAATTGGCATCCTCCCAAACATGATTACCTCGTCCTCAGTAAGTGAGGCAGCATTGGAGGAATCTTTAGAATCTGCGCAGTGTTTGAACTGTTTAGAAGCAGTAGAGCTTTCTGAGCTATCTAAAATTTTAGCTTCATCTAAACCTTCTACCTGTATGTTAGACCCAATCCCAACCAAGTTGTTTAAGGAGATATTCCCTTTGATCAGTGGCACTATTTTAGACATGATTAATCTATCCTTAGTAAATGGATATGTACCACAGGTTTTGAAAGTAGCTGTTATTAAACCTTTACTTAAGAAACCTTCTCTTGATCAAGATGAGTTAGTAAATTACAGACCTATATCTAATCTTCTTTTCTTATCTAAAATTCTTGAGAAAGTAGTTGCTAATCAACTTTGTGAACATTTACAAAGTAATGACCTACTTGAGGAGTTTCAGTCAGGCTTCAGAGCTCATCATAGCACTGAAACAGCTCTGGTGAAGGTCACTAATGATATTCTCATGGCCTCAGATAATGGACTTGTGTCTATACTTGTCCTGTTAGATCTCAGTGCTGCGTTTGATACAGTTGATCACAATATTCTCCTACAAAGACTTGAACATACTGTAGGGATTAAGGGGAAAGCATTAGGCTGGTTTAAATCTTATCTGTCAGACAGATTCCAATTTGTTCATGTTAATAATAAATCTTCCTCAAACTCTAGGGTCACCTGTGGAGTACCACAGGGTTCAGTCCTTGGACCAATTCTCTTTACTATATATATGCTTCCGATTGGCAAAATTATCAGACAGCATGGGATTAATTTCCACTGTTATGCTGATGACACTCAGATATATTTATCCATAAATCCTGATGAATCCAATCAATTACTTCGACTGCAGTCATGTCTTGATGACATCAAAAGCTGGATGACTTTAAATTTCCTGCATCTAAATTCTGACAAGACCGAAGTTTTAATCTTTGGGCCAGAGTCCTCAAAAAATAAACTTCTTAACCAATCACTTAATCTGGGTGGCATTAACCTGGCCTCTGGTAATAAAGTAAAAAATCTTGGTGTTATTTTTGACCAAGACATGTCATTTAAATCCCATATTAAACAGGTTTCCAGAGTTTCCTTTTTTCACCTCCGGAATATCGCCAAAATTAGAAACATTCTGTCCAGGAGTGATGCTGAAAAACTAGTCCATGCATTTGTTACTTCAAGGCTGGACTATTGTAATTCTTTACTATCAGGAAGTCCACAAAATGCAGTTCAAAGCCTTCAGCTGATCCAAAATGCTGCAGCAAGAGTTCTGATGAAAATCAACAAGAGGGATCATATTTCTCCAATTTTAGCTTCCCTTCATTGGCTTCCTGTTAAATCAAGAATAGAATTTAAAATTCTTCTTCTAACGTATAAAGCCCTTAATAATCAAGCTCCATCATATATCAGAGCTCTGATTACCCCGTATGTTCCTAACAGAGCACTTCGCTCTCAGACTGCAGGTCTGCTGGTGGTTCCTAGAGTCTCTAAAAGTAGAATGGGAGGCAGATCCTTTAGCTATCAGGCTCCTCTCCTGTGGAACCAACTCCCAGTTTTGGTCCGTGAGGCAGACACCCTGTCTACTTTTAAGACTAGGCTTAAAACTTTTCTTTTTGACAAAAATTATAACTAGTGACTCATGTTACTCTCAGCTAGTTTTACTGCTATAGGCTTAGGTTACTGGAGTATATCAGGATCTAATTTTCTCACTATATTGAGTTCTACTGTTCTTCAATTATGCATTATGTGTTGTCATTTCTGCTTTAACTTTTGCTCTCTCTCTTTTTCTTCATAATAGGTACACCTGGTCTGGCGTTCTGTTAACTTTGACATCATCCAGAGAAGACGACTCACCTGCTACTACCATCTAATGTAGAACAGATTACTAGATCAATGTGTGCTTCTGTGCTTTTTTGTTTCTCTTGTTGTGTCTCTGTTCTGTCTTCTGTAACCCCAGTCGGTCGAGGCAGATGACCGTTCATACTGAGCCCGGTTCTGCCGGAGGTTTTTTTTCCCGTTAATGGGTGGTTTTTCTTCCCACTGTCGCTTCATGCTTGCTCAGTATGAGGGATTGCAGCAAAGCCATGTACAATGCAGATGACTCTTCCTGTCGCTCTACGGTTCCCCAGGAGTGAATGCTGCTTGTCGGGACTTTGATGCAATCAACTGGTTTCCTTATATAGGAAATTTTTGACCAATCTGTATAATCTGACCCAATCTGTATAATATGATTGAACTTGACTTTGTAAAGTGCCTTGAGATGACATGTTTCATGATTTGGCGCTATATAAATAAAATTGAATTGAATTGAATTGAAAGTCTTGCCCTCCTTGTGCGAGGTGTCAATGGTGTCAAGTCAGCAGCTTTCCCTATGATTGTGTCGCCTACAGAACTAGACTGGGAGACCATTTAAAGGCCTTTGTAGGTGTTTTGAGTTAATTAGCTGATTAGAGGGAGGCACCAGTTGTCTTCAATATTGGACATTTTCACATTATTCTAATTTTTTTGAGATACTGAATTTGGGCTTTTCGTTAGTTGTCTGTTATAATAATCAAAATTAGAAGAAATAAACAGTTGAAATACATTAGTCTCTGTTTAATGAATGAATTATAATATACAAGTTTCACTTTTTCAATGGATTAACAAAACAAAACAAAACTTTTTCATGATATTCTAATTATATAACCAACACCTGTATATAGATGAAGCTGCCCTACTTTTTCATTAGTTTCTATTCCAGATGAGTTTAACACCGTTATTTTTTCAGGATGGATCTTGCATGGATTGTCATAGATTCGCAGAGTTTACCAATCCAGGCTTTATTGTAAATGATCAGGCCCCCATATGAAGCAGAGCAGTACGGCTGCTCTGACGTTGATGATACCCAGAACTTTCTGATGGACAATAGTTCCCTCTGTCTCTCTGTCAGGACTTTGACATGAACAGTGAGCTGAAGACAGGGGTGTTCAGTCTGCTGGAGGAGGTGCTGCGAGACCCAGATCTGCTGCCCCAAGAGAGAAAAGCAGCAACCAACATTTTAAGGTGCAGACTGTTTACTGCCACATATCCATAAGCTGCACTTCATAACTTTCTAGCTTTGTGTTATACACTTCTTTTATTTGTTTTGCAGTCAAATGTTTAGATATGCATAGCTTGTCTTAATGCAGTGGGGTGGACCCCTGCATTAGTTTAGTTGCTAGAGAACATGGTAGAAATGGACTGGAAAAATTAAGAGGTTATTTAAAAAATATATATTGATGACAATGGTGAATTCAATTGCACAGTAGAATAGACGGTTAAACTTAAAACAATTGCACTTTAAAAGTGGTAATTTTGTGATTTAAAGAAGATTGCAGTTTATTTTATTGTTATATATTTTACTGCAGTTGGCTTTTCTTTGTTCAACTGTCGAAAGGATTGATTGGAGTGCGTGCAAAAACTTTCTTTTAAATCACAGGGGGGCCCACCAAGAACATTTTGGGAACCACTGTCTTAATGTCCCTTCAAAATCACCACAACATAGTAGCAACTTCACCACTTGCAGCTGTAACGCTGTAGTTTGCTTTGCAGTGCCCTTTCTCAGGATGAACAAGACGACGCTCAGTTGAGGATAGAGGACATACTACAAATGGTCAGTATATATGCAACGCATCACTGAATGGCTTGAGTGAGGCAAATACTTTGAAATGACTTTTCTTCTTATTGTGAAACAGAAAAGCTGTCCTCTTCTGCATTTCATTGCGGTAAGGATAATTATACCTGTGAAGATGAATTTCTTTTCCATTTAAAAATCCACCAGCTCTTGTTACTTTGAATTCTTCCACATTCATCAGTCAAATGTGTTTGGTTTTGGTGATCCTTCCTGTAGTTTTTTTGTGATGTTAGTGATCTTTATGCTACGTTTCCCACACATTAAGCTAATATGTCTGTGTGTGATCAAGGCGGAGAGTCCTAAAGCCGAGTGTTTTGAATCCCTCTCGGCCATGGAGATGGCAGAGCAGATCACACTGCTGGATTACATTGTTTTCAGGAGTATTCCCTATGAGTGAGTACACGGCTAACACCTACTGTACTTTCGAACAGCCCCAGAAGGTTTTAGTTTTTTTCCTATTCTGTCTGACCCCAATCCAAGCATCCTATTTGACAGCCTTGTAGAAACAACATTGCCTGAAAGGGGTAATAGTGCACACATAAAACAATAAGGAATGATAATTTCATGTAAGTTAGGATAAAAAAAGCATTGAAATGGCAGTTGTTCACGAAGAATCTCTGCAGAGTATACCCCCACATATTTAAGTAATTTATCCTAAACAGAAACAACTATCCCCTCAAACATACAGCATTGCGCACATCCGTCATGTGCCATGTGTGCGCGTGAAGCATCTTTTGTCTGAAGATGTGTGACCAGAGCTGCCAAGTTACATGAAAAGTTTGGCGTGAGATTTATTTAACAGCGTCAGGAAAAGGCTTGTGTCTCACCCCCACTGCGTGAGACTTGACAGCTCTGCCTGTGACACAGACTAAGTGACGGCCATTGGTTAACAGCTAGCGTTAGCTTCTTCAAATTTCCTTATTTATCATTTAGTAAAGCTCATATTTATAATTGTAGATTATGAGTTACTGAAGCTAACTTTTTGGTTAGCTGTGCCCACCACTGGTAATTAGTAAGTATTTTAGTAGGGACAGAGAAGGGAAGGATGTTCAGCAGGTTAGGGTGATTAAGGTTTGAGATGGAAATGTACTTATAGGTGCAACAGTGTGATAGCAGAGCTGTCAAGTCTCACGCAATGAGCATGAGATACACACATTTTCCTGACTTCACATACATTAACGCCATACATGACATACCTCACACAGAAAAATAACAAAGCTCATATGGGCTGCCAGTGATCCATTCACTGCACTGTCCATTCAGAGGCAATTCTAGTCCCCGCCTCATCCAGTTCACTCGCTGTGGTAACCCCTGTAAGGGAAAAGCTGGAAGAAAAAGAAGAAGAGTAAATATTTTAGTCCAGTTTTTGATATTGCCTGGACAAGAGCACAGCCAGGAACAGTGAAAAGGGATGAGAAAGTTGTCTTGGTCAGGTTAGACTTTTTGATTTGCATGAAAAAAGCTATGCGTGGCAGAAAACTAACTCTGCCCATCACCCTAAATCCAACTTAGAATCTGAGACATGACAAAAAAAATTGTTTGAGTTTAAGTTATTTTACTAAGTGGACAAACATCTCAGTTGACGTGCAAAGTTGGTAGAAACAAACCGGAAAATATTTGCAGCTGGGATGGTAACGTAAGGTGGTTTTACAAGTGTTGAATTACAGAGGCTGAACTCAAATGCACATTACACGTTTTTGATTTTTATTTGTAACAAAATGAAAACCACGTATTCCTTTTATCCAGTTTCACATTTATGTACTGCTTCACCATGTGAAAAAACATCAAGGAACAGAAGTACATTTGTAAGTTCTTCTTAAAATGATTTACTGTCCCACTCTGTGTGCCCTTTCAGGGAGTTCTTGGGTCAGGGCTGGATGAAGGTGGACAAGACCGAAAGAACTCCATACATCATGAAGACCAGCCAGCACTTTAATGATGTAAGAACAAGAATGTTGGTGTGTAACAGTATATTGGATGTCTCATCGGTCTGACTGGTTTTATTCTAGACTCGTTTAGAACCAATTGAAGAACTTTTTTAAACCATGCATTTAATAGTGTAATAATGGTAGAAAACCAAACCACAAGGCAACCATTTTAAATTCACCATGAAGCAAGATTATGTTTCACTGAGGAGCATGGAGAGAACAACTGCAAACTGAGCAGATAATATATATTTTGTTGCCAAAGCTAAGGAAGAGTGCAGGGAGACTAGCAAGAGAATAATGAACCCACTCAAAGCTGACGATAAAACCCTGAACGTGGTCTTTATATGGCGTGTCAACAAAATCCACCATCATTAGGTCCTTGGTTTAAAGGCAAAATACCACTCAAAATTCAGATTTTCAGCTCTTAAATAAAAGATTTTGTGCACTTGGAGTCTCTAGGAATGCAGAAAATTTGAACTTAGTGTGCCCAGGAGCTGTGTAGATAACTTTATGTTCTGATTGGGTCATAGTTTTCAAACAGTTCAGTTTTCTCTATTCTCTATTACTTTTTTTTTGAACAATTACGTTACAGCATTTGTTCGAGGGCTGCTAAAGAATTTTGCAAATCCACAAAAGACTAAAAATCCCAATTTTTTGTTTTTTCACTACAGTTTTGCAGTCCAAGCTGAAAGATGCGGAAGCTACAGGTGGATCAGTGAAAATGTTGGGTGTATTAACCCACACAAATCATTACACCATCTCCCAGCATACTAAAAAATGGCCGAACAGGGTGGTGTGGATCTCTCTGCAACCTAGGGTGGGGCGGGGTGTGAAGTGCTGCCTTTGCATTTAAAGAGACAGCACCGAAACGAGTTGCTCTCAGACACACCTCAGAGCAGGGGTAAAAACAGGGGCTGAGGGGCAAATATAAAGATGAATTCAGACCAAAGCTTTGCAGATCCAGTTTATAGAGAACATAACTGAATGATTTCAGTGTAAAAATTAAGGCATTAAAAAGCATATGTCCCCTTTAATTACTTTACATTCATGATTCAGAAACGAATGTACGTTCTAAACTAAAAGTAAATAATACATTTGTGAAATTGTGGATTATTTTTTAACTCGGATCACGCTTTGCTGTTCAATACAAGCATCCTAAAAAAGAGAGGTTCTGTATTATATGGCAGATATGTTGTAAGTTTGTGATCAAACTTCGAATGTGTATAATTTTTCTATCTCTAGTTGGTGAAATCAAATTAATTTCTCCCACTTTCTTCAAACTATAATATCCTTTCTGGTAACACCAGTAGCAAAGCTGTATAGTGAAGAGCCCCCTGCTTTACAGCTGGTGTAAGTTTCTAGTGGCCAAATTATGGAATAACAAAGCTTATTTGAAAATAGATTCTATTGAAATGTGAACAGAGTGAACTTTGCTTGAAAATGGAGTAAACTACTCTGTGTTAAGTGCCAAGCTTTAAAACACATCTGCAACACAACTATCAACTTATAAGTTCTACATAACTTTGTGATGTTGCCAATATAGCGAAATATCTTGCATCATTAAGAATGTAATACATTGAGAATGTAAAGTTGTGTTTTACAGCATAAATATATCTTGGACATCAGTTTTCATATACTGTTGGATTTAGGCAGATATGTTGTGTGCCAGGCTACACAGTGGAGCAGTGGGTGGCACTGTTGCCATGCAGCAAGAAGGCATGGAGTTTGTATGTTTTCCCTGTGCATGTGTGGGTTCTCTCTAGGTACTCCAGCCTCCTCCCACAGTCCAAAAAACATGACTGTTAGGTTAATTGGCCTCTCTAAATTCTCCTTAGCTGGAGATAGGCACTAGCACCCCTCGCGACCCCACAAGGGATAGACATGTTAGAAAATGGATGGGTGTTGTGTTGTGCCATATTATACTGAGGTGCTGACCCTAACATTTTTTGTAAACTGATCGCATTATTGGGAATCATGCAATCTGTTGTGTTCCATAAACTCTCAGGAGATACAATAACAGAAACATGAAGCTGATCCAAAGTGCTTGATAGCAGAGTAGGAATTACCCACTAAGCAACAGACCTGATTTCAGTCTACAAGATCTCATTTAGACACAGGTCAATGGTCTGTCTTTAGTTAACCCTGATATTAAGGAGCAATAAGTAAGACATTTACTCTAAAATTTACTAAAATCATTATCATTGGATGGAAGTAACAATCGGTCCTCTCCATCAACAATCTCTTAGTCAAGTTTTTTTCCTTTTAAAATCAGAGGTACTACTTTGGTGCAATGTGTAGCTTGTATTTACATCATGGTTCCTGAGCCAATCATATGAGAGTTCCCAGGGTTGCTAAAACAGAGTGCAGCATTTGATATTTTATCTTGGCAAAAAAACAGCAGTCTGCAAACATGGAATTTGAATTTGAACCACTAGGTGTCCTTATTGCTTATTGCTCCTTTAAACTTATATATTTTGTCTAGTTTCAAACCAAAGAGACCTGCCTGGTGTAAGTATGGCCTAAGCTTAGACTCTGAACAAAAAATTAGAAGGTTTACAAAAAAGCTGTACAGGCTGCCCTCTGACAAGACACTTTCCTGATACCTGAGATGAAGTTCCTTTCATTATTATGAAGGGGGAAAAATTAGTAGTTCCACAAGATTAGCAATTTCTAACCAGAAATACTACATTTTCATAGAGTGACAGCACCTCTGTGACTAAGTTATAAAAAGTGTAACAGAGAGATGACAGAATATCTAATCTAATTCTAATTTATATTTGCTAAAACAGTCATTAAATCTATTGCAATGACAATACGTTTATGAACGCTGCACTTCTGTTATTTTTGATGCGATTGTGTAGCTCATCTAGTAAAGACACTGCCATCATCTAGAGTTACTAAGCAGGAGCCCTTCTTGTTTGGGGGCTTGTTATTAATGTCTGAAACAGATCTGCTTTCAGACTTCTTAAAGAACAAATCTAAAAGTACGTAGAAGGAGTTTTCTGTTCAGACCGAACATGGTCAGCTGTTGGCTCAGAGGGAGAGTCATCATGTAACAAACAAAAAGTTGTGTTTGAGTGGGCCATCTGACCTAACAGTGCTACCTAAGTTCAGTTAATTTACCATAGCTACCAACTTTAACCTAGATTTGTAGAAGTATTTTTAACAAAAAATGTTTATGGGGTAATCAGTGTGTCTTATTTGTCTTATTTACTGTGATGGGAAAAAAAATAATCAGATGGTTGGTGATTAATAGTTTCAGTGGATCAGAGCCAAAATTGAGTCCTTTATGCTTTTATCTTTGATCTTTTTAGCAAATGTCTTCACTTTTGTAATCCTTGAAACTACGGCCCACCTAGAAAACCCCTCTTTATGAATCTGGCTCCACAGATGAGTAACCTGGTGGCATCTCAGATAATGGCCCATTCAGACGTGGGGTCCCGGGCCAGCTCCATAGAAAAGTGGCTGGCAGTAGCCGACATCTGTCGCTGCCTCAACAACTACAACGGAGTGCTTGAGATCACCTCTGCTCTCAACCGCAGCGCCATCTACAGGCTGAAGAAGACCTGGGCTAAAGTTTGCAAACAGGTTAGAATCAGCTGATAAGAGTGGAACATACTTACTTTACTAAATACACAAAACTATATTTTTCCTTCAACTTGTTTTTGGTTTTCAGACCAAGGCACTGATGGAAAGGCTTCAGAAGATCGTATCGTCAGAGGGGAGGTTTAAAAATCTCAGAGAGACGCTGAAAAAGTAACTAAAGTCACAGAAAACTGAAGTGATAAAAAACACAATCTCTGCCCCACAGCATGATACTACCACCACTATGAGCTGTCTAATTTTGACCTTCTTGTGCGCAGCTGCAATCCTCCATGTGTCCCATACCTGGGCATGTACCTCACTGACCTGGCCTTCATTGAGGAAGGGACACCCAACTTCACTGAGGAGGGGCTTGTTAACTTCTCCAAGATGAGAATGGTGAGACGCTGTTTCGTTCAGGGCAAACTGTATACAATCCTTTAGATTTTAGTACTATTGTCAATTCATTTTCAGTCCAGCAGAGTCAGTTAAAGGTTTATACTCTCAGGAAGTCTAAAGTTAATATTTTTGGGGATATACTTTCCTTACAAAGAACAAAAAACAACATTCTATCCAGCAACTCAACAATTAAGGCAGTCACCAAAGATGATACAGAAATCAGTGCAGGTGTGCAGGACAATGGAGACATCTGGAGCCTGGGAGAGATAGAAAAAAATGAAAGTGGCAGAATCAACAAAAATGTAATCTTGGATTTAATTCAATCAATACACAATTTGTGGAGATGTGCTCTCTTGTTAGGTCAGAAGGAGGGCAGGTTATGAAACAAATTACATATTTAATATTTTTCATAATCTCATTATTAAAGGGCTGTTGGTGTAAAAATGTAAGCAGTGACTAAAACAAGTTCTGTTAAAGACATTTTCCATTGGTGTTTTTTTTTTTGTTTGTTTGCTGTAAACAGACAATGAAATAAGCTGAGCAAGGAAGTGTGGGTTTTAACATGTTTGTATTTAAATTCCACCATAGAGAAAACTTTTGATTGAATATGTTTGGGTTGATAATGTCACAAGTATGGAGGACCAAGTCTACCACATTTAAAGATAAATACAGAAATAAATAAATGCTCAATAAATAAATAAGCATAAATTAATTGCCACCAAAAATACAATAAACACATAAATGTAGGTAGAAATTAAATTATACAGTGAGACATAAATGTATATATCTCTTTTAATTAGCTTCTTTATTTATTTGCCTTTGTAATAATTACCTTATTTATTTATTTATAATCTTCAACTTTATTTATTAATTACTTATTTTTTTAAGTACTTATTTATGAGCATGTCATAATATTTTTGTCTGTTTTGTTCTTCCTTTGTATTTTTTTACCCTATATATTTCTGTGATGCTATTTATTTCTGCCTGTCCTTTTTACATTTCTGTATGCATTTCTTCCTCATTATGCAAATGAGGAGGGGCTGTGTCTTAACTTCTTCCCATTTGTGCTTTTTGTGCAAGAGGTTTTTGATATCTCAAACTGTATCCTGTTATAGGATAAAGTTATGTTTTTTTTCCTCTCACCTTCGTTTTTTTGTGGCCTCTATCTTTTCACAGAGTAATGGCAGCGCCATCTTGGCAGCAAGGCTTCAGTAAATCGTCTCCCCCTGAAATGTTTGTGATGTTTGTTTCTGTATGTTTTGGCAATTTTACTGAAACAACAATTTCCCTCTGGGATTATTAAAGTATTTCTGATTCTGATTCTGTTAGCATTTTACTACATGGGTAGAATCTACATGGCTTTTCCCCGCACTAAAGCATTGTTAAGTAATGTCAAACTCAGCAGGCAGACGTTCAGTGTCCCACCTCTTACCGGAAGCTGCTAATAGACTGGAAGAATTAGAACGCTGTACGTTTGGGATCTGAAATGTTTTTCTGTGGTTTCAGATTTGGCTTTTTCAGATCAATAACTCATCGGCGGATGATTTATTCTACAAAACAGAAACCTCTCTGCAACCACCGCAAGGCAGACAGTGAGCTACAACCGTAGTTTCCTCAAAACGAGTCCCCCATCGAGCTGGGAGAATTACATTGGACTCTATGCAGAGCTCGCTTGATAAGAAAATATTGTAGTTGATTATAAAAGGCACAATATAAGTTATCAGATTCACATCCAGGCAATAAAAAACACTACAGATTAAAACATAGATGCTGAAGCATTAAACATGCATGCCTTATGACGTCACTAGAAATGTGCATGCAGCAGTGTTGTTGGGAAAGTATATATTGTTTTCTTAAATAAATTCTGATTTATAAAACAGTGGCCACAGTGTTCCCTAAACCCAGCTGATCTGCTGGGTTGTTGGGTCTCTGTTGGGTGGTGATGTCATCCATCCAACCATACACAAGGGAGAATCAGGAGTTTTTTTTTTCATGATCATCAAAATAATCATAATTTTTATTGTTATTGCTACATACATTCTAATTAAATTTGCCCTCTGCATTTAACCTGTCCCTAATAGAGAGGTGGGCTGCCGCTGTGCACCACCTGGTGAGGATTCTAGGGCAACGGGTCTTGCTCAGGGATCCAAAGTAGCGGTCCGGGATTCAAACTTGGGAACTTGCAGTCTTTCCAGGATGGAAGCAGCCTCCTCTAACCACAGCGCCACCACTCCCCTACTCATTGCACTTTAGAAAGACGAATTCTGTTTGTTCCAGCTGGCTTATCGTTAGCCAAGATTTCTTAGCCAGAAAAAGAAACGAACTTGTACCCTTGAAGTCATCTACCTCTCCTTTGCTCTTTCTGCTCCTACAGATCTCTCATATCATCCGGGAAATACGTCAGTTCCAGCAAGCTTCTTACAGAATAGAGCACCAACCCAAGGTTTGTCCAGAAACTTGTGTTTTTTCCCAACACTAGTTTATTTAAGAAATAGGAACAAAATGACTTTCCCAAACATTTTCCTTTGTTCCAGGTAACCCAGTTCCTGCTGGATAAGACCTTAGTGATGGATGAAGACACCCTGTATGAACTGTCACTTAAAATCGAACCTCGAGTACCACCCGGTTAATTCTACACAAGAAGCCCACATATACATATATTTACATATCTGTCAGCTCACAGTACAACCTTTTAAATAAAGCAAGTGTTTTTATATTACACACAGGTGGTCAAAAGGGTAGTAGGGAAAACTCAGGAGAAAATGTGCCTTGTTTTATGAAGATGTGAGGTATATATTTAGTTATATTGTATTGAAGAAACAACTCCACGCCATACTCTCAAAGCAGGAGGTTTGCTGTAGAAACGCCATCAAACACTGCACTAGAATGTTGCTGCTATCACTCTGTTAGAGACATGCGTAGAATCTTCTTTGCTGTCGTCCACACTAATGTCATCAGATGTTTTACATGCTGTATGTCGGATAATCAGGATGTGGACAACCTTCTTAGGATCCTTGCTGACAGCCATTTTACCTACTCTCAGTGCTTTTTATTTTATCAAAGAACCAGGTTTACCTTAATTAAGAACACTTATGTAACATTTGTCCATGTGATTTATGATATTCTAGAAATTAAAAACAACGTAGGGTCCCTTCTGACATAATTAAGGCTGGATTATGGTCAGCAGAATTTACAGGAGCTATCAGAATGTAGTTGGGTCACAGCAAATTAGGAAAACCTTGCTTAGGGTCCTTAGTTTGCCCAAGATCAGTCAACTCGCCCCAGAACTTACTCTGGGCCCCACGCTGGGGCGGCATTCATGGATTTTTCTTAGGGTCCAGAGGAAAGGGATGTCTTTTCTGTTAGGAAAAAACCTAGCATGTAGACCTACAAAACATTAATCCCCAGTCGGTAGTACATCAAACTGCTAACTTAACAGGTTAATTCCAAACCTTCTGGATAGGACATAAGCAGTGATTCTAACAGTGCTGTAACAGCAGTTTCCGCTAGAGGTTACAAGTTGTGAAAGGATTCAAAAATCCACACCATCTCCGTAAGCTACAGTGCATTTAAACTAAATTCAAAATGTGCGCAGCCTGGCTAACACAAAATCATTTGTAGTTACTTTTTTGTTTTGTTTTGTTTGCCTTGTGATTTATAAATCACATAATAAATTATAGTCAAGACTTTGGTTTTTTCCTAAATAAATGCCTACTAAGCGCGAAAACACATCATAATAGAATGATATGGGTCAACTGAATGTTGAATCTCCTGTCTTTGTACATGAGCCCTAGTGGTGCTCAGCAACTTGCCCTATTGCCCTGGATGGGAAAGGCCTTTTCCGCTGGAGCCCAATTTTTTCTTCTTTCATCAATATTTCAAAATAAAAAAGTTTACCTTTTTATACAAAAAGCATCCATGTATGTTGCATAGCTGGGGAAACAGACAACTGGAGCAGACAGATGGACAAACAGAATTTAAAGTCACTTTTACTGTATTACAAATTAGACCAGTTCACTGGTTTTGTTTCATTGAAACTAAATTGTTTTGATGTGAAAGGCCAGAGGGGAAACAAAGTATGATCACAAATATTTTGCAGGGGGATGTAAATCAGCTCTCACAATAAATTTATGAAAATGGAAACAACATTTTATAATTACAGCATCCTGACCAAAACTCTTTTCTGTGTTGGATGTCTGTGCATGTGCCCGGTTAAATCTCTTATACTGTTTGGTATTGACCCTTCTCCAAACCTCGTCTCTGTCCTCATCAATCCCATCATCTGCGTTTGTCATAAAGACCTACAAATGATAGAAGATCAGAATGACTCTGATTTCCACAGTTTACAATAACAGAAAAACTTTCTTGTACATAAAGCAGGCCCTATGTGAGGTCCCTCCTGCAGCAGTGTCTGGTTGTTCCTGTATCTCTGCATGTCCTCTGCTGTATCAGAGAGAAAAGAAGCAGACTTACCAGGTCTGGGGAAAACATCTGACACCAGATCTCCACTTTCTGTTTGTAAACAAGCTAGCATTAGCTCTGGAACACTGCTAGCAGCAACAGGAAGTCAGGAACATAAACTCTCATGAGCCACTGTTTCAGAAATAAGGCAGCAGCACGCCAACCGCAGTACTTGGGTTTGCTGACGTGTTCTTGCATGAAAATAAATTCTTCAGCTACGACGATGGGGATGAAGCAGGAGAGTTTCCTGATGGTCTCACCCAAAAGGACTGGATTTCCATAATGAATGTTTCCACAACTTTATAATAATGCTGCACCATGCTTGAACGGGTTTAGTCCTGTTTATTTCCTGTAATGACAGTAAAACCTTGTGATCGCTGGCTCCCAGGACAATTTTTCTTAACAGGGTTCACCTGATAAATCAGATGGAATTTATGTTTATTTTAGTAAATCTATACTATTTGATGAAACTTAATCATGTGTTTCTGTTTTTTTTATTAGTTTGTTTTCTTGTCTTTTGTTTTTGTTTTCTGCGATGTGACATTTGCATGTTTCACTTTTTTAAAACAACTTTTAGCAATTTCTTTTTATCCATCTTGACAAATGATGAATTCCCTTGTAGTTCTGATTACTAAGAATTTTGTACACACATATTTCTGATAATATTTTTTAAGATACTAGCCCTGAAAGGCACCTGAAGGAACACATCACTTGTTAATACATTTCTTTGATCATTGTTAATAATTCCTGTCAATGGTATCATGTATTAGTATTTTTAAACCTGTTCGCTGTAGTGAAATATTTGCACTATTAATTTATGAAGAATGTTACAATGCTCTACGGTTAATAGCATAAATATTACATAAAGCAGCTTATCTTTGTAGATGACTCTGAGTCATTGCTTTTTTAGGTTTCTTTTTCTCACCTCTTTTCATCCTGAAATCTTCTGTAACTTGTATGCATTAGTATTCAAGACTTTGTTTCTTTCACTGTTACTTATGTGTATTTTGTATTTCTTTGTGTATTGTACAGATATTTACACTCTAAAGGCTTGAAAATAAAACTTTGGGTGAAAAGGAATGTTGTTGCAGATTACTGATTAAGAAAGATATTCAGGTTTCCTATACCTGAATATAAAGATGTCATAGTGTGTAAAACTGAAATTGGTGAGCCATATAGGAGGAATTCTAAGCAGGAGTGGTTAAAAATATCGATTCGGCAATGCAGTGCAATTAATTTTTTCCAACTCAATGTCGATTCAGAAAATTCTCTGAATTGATTAGTTCCCCCGGCCACTGGGTTGATGAGCGACAGTTTTGAGTGATTTGCTTTGTACAAGCAAGAGTGCAAATAAGGTAACTGATTTTATGGCAGTAATACAGCAGCGGATCAGGACTACCAGTATGGTACAGCCCGTATGAAATAAAAGTGCATATACTTTTAATAATAATAGTTTGCTATCTTAAGTGGGCCGGTCTGAGGCATAAAACTCCAGGGCTGAAAATAAGATCCACTCCGGCCCTGATAAATGCCACAGAGAGTTTTTGTTTCCGTTGGTTGGGCTTTATGGGACAAGTTTTCTTTCCAGATATTTACTGCTCAGTCTGTCAGTGGACTCTGTAGCACTCGTTCATGTCTACTGTGTGACTGCGTGTTGAGCAGAGCCTGGATGGAGCGGTAGAGAAGAGAAGGCGTTTGAGACGGTGGGGTGGCGCTAAACAAAAGCGTGATGCGTGACTACGGGGCAGAGCGCAACAGGTTGATGTGATATGAAAAATTACAACAACAAAAAAGTTTAAAGGGCAATACTTTGGAAAGGGATAGGAGTGTTGCACTGTTTGATTTCCATTCACAGAAGAGCAGTAAACTTCATGAGGTAATTTATATTTGCCTACCTCAATCATTGTAAACAGCATACCATTTTATGTAATGTGAATGAAGAGGTTTGAATACACCAAACCTTCCTCAGTATCTAGGTTTTAGTTGTGTAAAACACGTGGTCTCCTTTCTCTGGGTTTGTGATAACTGAAGGAGAGTAGAAGAGATCATGTGTAAATGTGAAGGTCGAACCAGACGCTGATATTGGACCCGTGGTTCTCATGCTCAATCACGGCCCTCTACAAGTCATCTCTGCCTTCATTGGTTTATAAACGTGTCTGAACTCATGATTGGCCCTGAATTTGTATTCCCACTAGTGGGGGTGGAGCCCACGGTAGAGGAGACTCAAAAGCTACTTTCCAGCAACTTGCAGTCAGAAGGCAGCAGCTTTCAAACAGGTACTGTACCCTCCTTTTTAACTTCTCTTGCAGAGAGCCTCCGTTAGCTTGTTGAGGTCTGCGCCTAAAGAATTAGATGCATATTTTTAGACATTTTCAAAGCTAGAGTTTCAGGTTGCTGAGTGAATGCATGTGTCAGAGTTGTGTTTAATATGAAATAAAGTCAGAATACTTCAGAGTCAGGATGTGATCACAGTGCACTTGTCTTGCCAAACGAGAGAAAGTGCCGTGTCCTCCAGAGAGTATTCTTCTAATGATATCCTGCCAAGCAATTATGTCACATTGCTTACCCCCTTTATCCATTTTCCGTCGCTCTATAACATTGGATTGACCTTATGAGCTTCTGTACTGCGACCTGTCAAGAATGATACTGTGCTCATCAGCCAAGAGGAGCTTTTGTCTTGGCACTGAATTCTGGCGCCGAACATCCCTCCACTGATCTATAAATAGTATCATTACCGCTGACCCAAACGGTATGCAGCCTCCAATCTGAGCAGCAAAAGTCAAAACTCGGTCGCACCCAGATAGAAATGCTGTAGGTGAGAGTTGTGCGACTGGTTGACTGACTGGTTGACTCTAACCCCCCCACTGACCTGAATTAACGGAAGCAATCATGTCCTCGCCACACTCCTCTATTTTTAGGAGCTGTCTCCTAGACACCATGTCACATGGCAAAGTGGAGCTACGCTTTGACCTTCCATATACTGACTCTAATTGCCGATACATTTAATGCTGGGCATAGATTACTAGAAATTAGGTTTTTCCTGCATCCTAAAGCCACTGGGATACATCAACTGGGCTACTCAAGCCTTTTTTTTTTTACCAGATGAATTCGTCATTAAACTAAACAACTGCTTCTCAATGTTCCAATTACTGGAACATAAAGTCAGAGAAATCTCCAGTAACCAGGTTGTTCTTCCAACCGTTCCTGTTCACCATGCACCTGCCTAATTCTGTCAGCGTCACAGGAGGGTTGGTGTGCGAGACAAAGGGAGCGGCTACATCGTGGAAAACCGGTCACCAGCCTGTTCATCCTTGGGCGAAAAACCCCCAGATCTGTTCATTTTCCCTTCCAACCCAGGCCAACAGGCGTGTTTTCAAACTGTGAGAGGAAACCGGAGTATCCGGAGAAAAGTCTTGTGTGTACATGGAGAAAATGCCAACTCTAGGTTGTTCCAAAAACCTTAGAAAAACTATTTGTCAGCAAGTAGAAAATCAAACATTCCCATGTCAACATTTGGAATTCATGAACCTGAATAACCAAAAACCGTTTGACCCAGGAGCTTATCTTATCTCCACTGGGTTTTTTTCTCTCTAAATTTATGAGCCGTCTGATGGAAAAAATGGAAGCTATTATTTAGCTTGCAGAAGCATTTAAAAATGTATCAAAATATCAATACAATAGGACGTGTAAATGAAAAAGATCTAATGTATAAACTTCATTTGTGTGTCCTGTGAATGTTTTGTTGCTTTAGAGTTGTCATTTTTTTTTATGTGGTTTATGTTTTTCTCTAGTCTTTCCTCTGGTTGTGATTCCCATTTTCCTCAGATCTACCTTGAATCTTCTGTGTTCTTCTGGCTGCCGTTATTTAGTTTAGCATGTTCTGGTGTAATTATTGGTTGTTGTTTCCCATGTTCCTCAGCCTCTGGACACGAGTTTATGTTTGACTGCATGATCGATTGAGTCATCACAGAAACTTACATCTTTTAAATTGTCACTTAACACTGGCTTATGATTATTTAAAAGTTGCAATTTGCACAGAAATAATAGCAATTGTACGGTGGCCCAGAGGTGTCACCGCTAATACAACAGCCGCAACACAATTACAAAAGCCACAACAGAAATTACAAAAGCCACAACGGAAATATAAAACTACAACGGAAGTGACGCAACAGTTGGTCGTTATACACATATACATAAGAGTAGACGGGTCATTGGGCGGGTTCTGCCTATGCTGCGATGCATCAGAGCGTCCGCCATCTTAAATGTGGCAAATCTGCAGTTACTCAGTCACTGAGTAACTGCAGATTTGAAGTATCCCTCTGATACTTAAGTATCAGAGGGACTTTAATCTCTGAATATACTTTGTATTCATAGTATTTTTGTTTTTGTAATATTACAAGTTTATTTTTGTATCCCTTTAGCTTCTTTCTCCTGAATTTATTCTCATAAAGAATAAAAATATTTAAAATAATCTAACCTGGCCCTATTACTCCAGGAGTGAAATAATTCTGCAAACTGTGACTATTCTGGAAATGTTCCCTCTTAATTCTCATAATATGACGTGTGTTTATTTTTTTTTTTTTTTTTTTTTTTACTTTATTGAGCTAGGACATTTTTTCTCTTATTAGTAATTTTATCTCTTTAATACTCCCCCAAAATGTCTGTTCCTAAAGGTTCACATGTGACATGGTTTTATCAAATAATGAAGACCACAATGTGTAGATTTAACAAATTGATCCTTATATTCATAACACATACACATATACACACACAAATATATATATATATATATATATATATATATATATATATATATATATATATATATATATATATATATATATATATATATATATATATATATATATATATATATATATATATAAGGCAGATACAAGTAGTGAAATCAGCCAGAATACATTTCCATGCAGCACAGGAATGAGGCATCTTCTCTGATTCACGTTCACAATAGCACTCAATTTTTTTCTGCCACATACAATATGGCGGTGACGTTGACGTGCGAACCTGCGCCCTATGACGTCGTATATGATGTCTGTGTTTATACCACTGAGCTATATTATACACTGGAGTGCTAATCACCGTCTGTTTGAACGAGTCGCTTTGAAGCCACCAGCCGCCATATTGGTACTCCCTATTTCCCCCCAATAACCAGGGAATATGTGTGCTACAGCATCGAATAACGAGGATTTTCTCATGTTCAGGGGGGGGGCTTAAGACTTTTAAAATGTCAAATGCCATATACTTTTATGTTATGTTCTAAAAAATATCAAGTACTGAGAAAGTCATGTGCTGAAATATTTAGCATTTTATTCATTTAAATATATATGTTTAACATTTATAAATATATAAATAATAATATACAAAAACATATATTTACATATGTGTATACATATATATACATATATACATATACACATACTTATATATACATATATATACATTTAATATGAATAACATGTAAAATATTTCGGCACCTAATTTCCTAGTAGTTGATAGTGTTGGTACATCCACTGACTGTAGAATTACCTGTGAAACGTTTTCACACAGCCAGAAAACTGCTTGTTGTTGCAACCAAATCCTATGGTATTCTGTGAGAGTAGGGAGGAGCAAGATGGCGGCCAGTGACTTCAGTTTTTCGGCAAAATCAGCACTCCAGTGTATTATATAGCTCAGTGGTTTATACATGACGGCAGAAGAAGAAGAAGGTAACCCGGCAAAAAAACCAAAGAAGAAGGAGCTTTTTCATTGTGGACTCACAAGCAAATATTGCCCGTTTGATAAGTAAGTAAAACATTTTTTTAGTTATATGTGGTGCAGGTGTACCGCTATGCCAGAGAGTGGGTTTACTGACAACTTCAAGTTTGTTAACCCTGTAAAGAAAGAAACGTTGCATTTTAGATTTGCGAGTCAGTGGTTACCATGGAAACGAGTCAGACAATTTCGGATGACTTGCTTAGCGACATTATGGTGCATAAAACGGATAATTTATCACTCAGAAACTCCCGAACTGGAAGTTATAACTCCAACTGTATTATACTTTGGTTAAATTGTTTAAATCGTCTCCAGCCTCACTGAGTTGCTCTTTACAGTTCATAATTGAAAGAAATCACAGCGCAATCGAAAGGTAGTTGTTTTTTGTTATTGCCGATGTTGCTTTTTCCTTTTCCTTTAGCAGAAGACTCCTCTTACCCAGATGCAGCACAGAGCGCCAGAGTGATGCCTGTGGTCATCAATCTCTACAACGCCTCCCTCAGTGATTCAGACACCAACATTTATTCATTTATTCATTTTTTTTCTTTTGCACATAGTCATTATCACTTTAATTTAGATCTATATATAGATAAATCTAAATTAAAGTGATAGTGTGACGATGTGCAAAAACAAACAAACAAACAAAAAAATAAAAAATAAATAAATACAAATATACAAATTGTACTTTTAATTTCCTAAGCAACCTGTTATTGCATTTCAGATTCAAGAATGGACTTGGTACTTCGCAGCCCTGCAGCAATTTCCTATGGCGCTGACTCCTGTCTTGTGCCATTCTGAGAAAAAGTTATGTGGACATCGAAAATCTCTTCCGACCAGAGCTTAGTCCAGATGGCAGCAACCAGAGAGTCCAGGGGCCCCGTTCTTCGTACGTTGCTTAAAACATCCAAGATGACTTCATCCGGCTAATCATGATCCGGCTAACTGGGTTCTTCCAACACACCTGTTGTTTACGATTAGTATGGCTGGATTGAGTTATCTGAGATAACTGCGCGTTCATGCGTTTGTTTAAAAGGGGAAACGTATCGATAGTAGAAACAATGATCAGCAGCGCTGCTATTGGCTGTTCAGCATGGCCAAAGAACGCCCACAGTTTTTCTCCCAAGCAGAACATGAGCTTTTAATGGAAGGTTATGTCGTTATGTGAGTCATTAATTAAAACACCTCAAAATCTGCTAAAGCCAGGAGAGAGGGCTGGCAAAAAGCAGCAGACAAATTAATGTGTAAATACTGTCCATGGTAGATGTTTCTATCACTTTCTACAGTATGAATTTTTGCTTTTTAATAATTTCATATTTACTTTGTTCCTTTATATCAGAGCCTCCACGGGACCCACTAGAACATGGGGACAAGTAAAAGTGAAATACAAGAATATTCTACAAAATGGTAGCCTTTAATTATTATACTTTATTTTAAAAAGGCACTTGTTATGTCAAGAGATCCAAATTTCGGTGTCATTCCTTAGACACTGGAAGTAAAGGACACATGCAAACTGGGAATTTTAACAAAAAAAAAAACAATCTTTATCCATAAAAAATGAAGTTCTTCCTTTTCCAAGTCATCCACAGTTTACACGGTAAAACTGTATTGCTCCGTGTCTAGATAATCCATCCATAGTTTTTTTTCTAATTCAATATACGGCTCGACAGGAAGCAACCCTTTCAAAGTAAAACTAAACTTCACAATAAAATGGCCTGAACAAATCTTCTTATTGAATATGATAAAAATAAAAAGCAAACCATCATACAAATAACTTAAATATTTTCTATTTATGGCTCCAACATCACTTTTTCCTCTTTAAAAGCCACTGTTAAATGATGTGTTTGTCTGTTTATAACAGCCACCAAGAAAAATCTCTCTACAATTACACCGTCGCGCTGCGCTAAAGGATGCTGTCTATTGCGCAATACGTGATTAATTCGAAAAACTCAGCAAATTATTCTTGCACCTTCCACAACAGGTTGCTGTCGTAAAAATGGACATGGCTGCGACAGACTTCCCATCTCCTCCGCTTATACAGCTGCAATCTAATCCTGTTTACATGAAATAAGCCTGCTCTGGAGCAGGTTTAAGCTGGCGCACATGTTGCTATGACAACAAGTGCAGGATGTCTTTCGAAGAACCAAACGATCCAAGATCATGCCAAATCGTCAACAATGAAATCCTGCTAACGAGTTAGCGACGTACGAAGAACGGACCCCTGATCTGTAAAAGTTTTGGATTCTAGTTGTGTGGGTTCTATGTGTGTGTGTATACATATATTAGTTCTACTGCATTAGTTTGTTCCCAAATTTCTATGTTTTGTTGTATAGTTTGGTTTGAAAGACAACACAATGTTTCAATGATATCGTTGAAAACAACTGTTTATAACATTCTTTATTTTGTCATTTTAAGCAACAGTTGCTGTATTGCTTGTAAAAAAATAAAAAATAAACAAAACCTTAATGACTTTTCTGTTTACATTGTATTCAAAGTTATGAAAAGGGTTGTTGATTATTTTACAGTCTTAATATTTTATAGATCAGCCATGTTCTTCAGAGTGTAGATTTGTACAGCAGCTTCCCACTGAAGAGGTGGTGACAAACCACTTTGTCGCTGCAGTTCTTCAAAGCAATTTTCCTGTTCGTCATCATCATCACTTTGAGTTCCTGCCGCGGGCATTAGAGTGTTTAACTGGCTCAAGGCTTGTGCAGATGCAGGGAATCCACAATTTCTGCCGTTGAATCTGAGGAAGTACGAAAAAAAGTCCACATTTACTGACAGTTGCAAAAATTAAGCTTAGTTGTGAGATTTGGAACTCACTACCATCTCATTTTAAGATCTCAACTCACATTATTTCCATTGTGGCTATTTCTGTTGCGGCTCTTGTATTAGCGGTGACACCTCTGGGCCACCGTACGATTGGCTTATTTTGTGAAGTGGCACAGAGATGATTGCCATACCTTACTCATTGCTTTTGTGCTGTTTTGTTGTTTTTCTCTTTATTCGTGTCTCCAGCTCTTCTTCTACTGACCTATACTTGAGGTACACTTCTGGAGGAAAGATGTCAGGCTCCTTCAGGCGTCTGATCTCCGGCCGCAACACTGCGGTGCTGCTGGCCAGCTTGGGGGCAGGGACGATGGCCACTGGTGTGTTGCTGAATGAGAACGGCTCTCTTGCAGCCGAGGCGAAGAAGAAGCTCTACCCTCCCAGGTAAGACGGGGCGACCTCGGCACAGCTACCTTGGATGGCCTTGATGAGTGGGTGAATACATCAACATCGGCCCCGATAACAACGAAAACGTTTCCATTTCCTAGAAGCATGACCCTCAGCTAAAAAGGACATGAAAGAGCAGTTTGTTACCTTATTCAGGGGCGATGAGCACATTATGAGGCTCAGCTGGATGAACTGCAGCAGCAGACAGTGAGAGTGGCTGATTATCTGACACGATGAAGGAGTGCAGGGGGTCATGGCTGACGCAATGGCAAATGCCTGCATGACCAGTGACCCTCTCAGGTTTCATCTCCGCTACCTTTGACTTACTTTCTCTTAAAGTCTCAGATCCCGTACTATGCCCTGCACCTTCTCCATTACCTAGCCTAACTATGGATGGGAAACAACTTCAAGGAAAACTTTGACCCAATAAGCCCTGACAACGAAAGGATTTATTTGCTCTGTCATAAGAAAACTTACAGTGTGGATTGGGAATAGGAACCCTCATGCTGAAAGACTCACCTTCTCATTAAACAGGTGTTTTCCAGGACAGGACATAAGAAGTCAGAGGGTTTGATGGGGGCTCAAAAACAGTTTTAAATCATATATGACCCTCCCAGCGAACGCATTTCTGAGCTGCTAAAAAACAACGAGACAGTTTGGATCTCTCTCACCACCAAAAAAAAAAAAAAAGTGTACAAGGAAATACCTTTTGCAAACATGATGTTCTGTCATTTCAGAGGCGTTGCAAACACTTGAATGTGGAACAAGTGCCATTCAAGAGTTTCTGCCAGTACATTGTGGCCTCAGTACGTCACAGGAAACATACTGCACCGTGCACATGTTTTAGGTTACGCAGATACAGCTATAACTCATCATGGAAGGTAGAGCTTTTTTTTTTATTTTTGACACCATGTGGGGTAAACTGAGGAGAAAAATAGTACATATGCCTTTCAGAAAAAGTTTAAACTAATGACCTCTCCCTGACTGACATGCAGCATGTGTGGGTCTACAGCAGGGGTGTCCAGAGTACGCCCTGGGGGTAACGTCCGGCCCCTGGACTGATGGAGTGTGGCCCCCACCTGCAATTCAAGGTTGATTTGGCCCACCAACACAGGTGGTTGATGCAAAAAGAAGAAAAATTGAGGCCAAAAGAATTTTCAAACTGGACGGCCAGCTTTTAAGAAGGCAAACAAGCAAAACCCTATTTAACTTCTGATTTACAGGTCCCCTTCCCACAGAAAATCTGACTAATGTGTTTAATTCAAATATTGCATGCTCATATTCTGTGCAGCAGGTCAAGAGAAAATTAACTCTCTAATTTTTGGGGTATTTCATTGTTTTTTCCTTTTCTTTTTGAATATATATTTTATTTGACAGTGGTGCAGTAGAGTTGTCCTACAATTGTCAGGTTGCTGGTTCGATCCCCCGCTCAGACTGTCTCTGTCGTTGTGTCCTCGGGCAAGACACTTCACCCGCATTGCCTGCTGGCGGTGGTCAGAGGGTCCGGCGGTGCCGGTGTATGGCAGCCTCGCCTCTGTCAGTCTGCCCCAGGGCAGCTGTGGCTACTAACATAGCTCACCACCGTCAGGGTGTGAATGACTGACTGTAGTGTAAAGTGCTTTGGTGTTGTCGGACTAGTTAAAGCGCTATACAAGTGCAAACCATTTACCATTTTGGTCCTTGCAGACTTTTGACTTGACAAATTTGGCACAGGTGATGAAAAGTTTGGACACCCCTCCTCTACAGTATTACTTATGAAATATTTAAAGAGCTATACTGTTATTTATTACTAAATTGCCTTACTGATATCTTAAAGCGTTGCCAGAATTAATGGACTCCTCTCAAAAGAAAACACAGAAAATACATCAGATGACATTAGTAACAATAACAATAAAAAAAATCAGTCACTCCAAAAGGTGGTAACTAATTACATTTACTCAGTTACATTTTCTAGAGAGATACATGTACATTTTAAAAAGTGTTAAAGTGAGACTTCTTCTTTGTACACCAGCTTTGTTGTTTTAATGGTATTTTTTATCTGCTGAGCTCATTGAACCGTTTGGAGGTCAAGTGAACATGCAGGAAACAGTGGAAATTGTCATTGGAAGTACTTTACACTGTTCTAACATACTGTATATAGATTAACTGCTGTAAGTATTGCTTTCATTTGTGTTATGTTGAAAACAAAACAGAAAAGTGTTCCTCCTGTCTGAATTTTTTTATTTTTATAATTGTTATTTTTATTTTATTTTAGTCTTTAAAATATCAGATATTATTTGTGCTTTATATGTTTGTCTTTCAGATTACGTCACTTTAAAATATTAAGTCAGATATTATGATTAGTTAATTAAGTAGCCTTCCTACTAAATACATTTTTTTTTACTTCTGCTTGAATAATGTCTTGGTTGACTACTTTTTAGCTTTACTTAAGTAAAAATATGTTGAAGTAGTGCTACACTTACGTGAGTCCAGTTTTTTGTTTGCATTACCCATCCCCGGTGGCGCCTCGTCTAAAAGACTCCTGCTTGAGCTCTACTAGGAAGATAGAACATTTTACATCTGTCCTTAAATCACTGTACTGGTTCTCTGATACTTAAAATCTTGTTATTGCTCTATGAGGCACTGAATGATCTTTGACCCAACTCAATCTTAGAGTTACTGTTAGGTAAAACCATCTAAGACTCCTCAGGTTATCAGAGACTTACTCACTTAATGTATTCCTAGGTCCAAAACCAAACAATGTTGGGCAGGATTTAGTTACTAAGCGCCTTGTTTCTGGAACTAACATCTTGAAAATCTGAGATATGCAGAAGCTGCTGGCTCCTTAAATCAGGACCAGATTTAATATTGTTGTAAATGCCGATGCTTTTCCAGTCACTGTATTAACTGCTTCTTATGCATATTGTGCCTCTATGTTCAACCAATTTCTTTTAATTATTTTATTTTAGTCATTTTATTTAAAAAGTATTAAAACTAAGCCTCTGGGGGCTGGGGCTTAAGGCGTTTTCATGAATTTTGCTCAAAATTTCATGCTTAAATCTAATTACTAGGGGTGTAAATCACCAGCCTTAACACAGTGCAATGTTATATTGATTTGTTTGGAAGAGGATATGATGTTTGCTGATATCACAAGGTCAATGCAATCAGTATGATGCAATATTATCTGCCCATCTAGTACTATTATTTACACTGATATCAACTCACACAAAAAAATATGATTTGACCATTTTATTTCTAAGCTCTTACAAGTATCAGGCATTTAAATAAAACAGTTTTAAAATATTAATAGATCACCTGTTCACTATAGTCTTATTCCTGAATTTCAAAATAAAGGTGTGTCTTAAAAATGATGATATGGATCTATATTTCAATTTTGCATTGATATAATTGGATCATTAGTTATCTCATCAATATATCAATGTGGATCGATGTGTTGTTACACCCTTACGAATTATATTTTCTGCATCAATTACAAACTCCATTTAAACATATACATGTGTGGAATCTCCAGAAATGTCACAATTGTTTGAAAAATGTAATTATTAAATTAAAGATTATTGAAATAGGTTGTAATTGCTGAAATGTTACATTCCTCCCCAAGTAATGGGGTCTAGGATGGACTGGGGCTTAAGATTTAGTTTCTGGAAAGCATTTTTAATTTCCTTGTGCATAACTGTAACTATACAACCATACCATTGCTTTTTCTTAAGGTATATGAATCTGGATGGGATAGGAACTATGTAATTCTCAAGTTTGAATCAGGAATAATCCACCAAAAAGAGATCATCTGACAACTTTTCATCTCTGAATGCTCCCTCCGTCCTCCCCAACAGCTCCGACTTCCCTGACCTGAGGAAACACAACAACTGCATGGCCGCAGCTCTGACTCCAGCAGTTTATGCTAAACTGAGGGACAAGTTGACTCCCAACAATTGGACCCTTGACCAGTGCATCCAAACTGGGGTTGACAACCCTGGTCACCCTTTCATCAAGACAGTGGGCTGTGTTGCTGGTGACGAGGAAAGCTATGAGGTAACGAAATCACAAGTAATATGAAGGCCAAGAAAGATGATCATTTATTTGAAAGAATAGCAAATCATGATGTGAGTCCCACAGATGAGTAGGGGAATTGAAAAAGTGTAGCTTCATGGCTCAATCTACAATAACCCAAATGTTTATTGGTGGAGAACTCAATCAAAGTGATCAATTTTTAAGCATGGTCTTTGACCACAGTAGATGTTTTCAAAATATTCCCCATCATTGTTGAATTCAGTTCTGATGCTACGCCGATGACATCCAAGTTTATATCTTCAAACCAAAAACTGGCTTCACTTCTATCACATTTCGCAGTTGTCTTTGTAAAATCAAAAGATACCTAAGAGAGAGGTAGTTCTCGTCCTTGACTCAAGAACAAAACTGCACCCTTTCATCAATTTGTCTTTTTAAAAAGTCCATTACACATTTCCTACATTAGATAAAACCATTTCACTAGCCTATATTGCAGGTACATTGAGGTTGACAGAGGTATATTTGGTTGCATCCAAAATACAGATGTTCCTTTTCCTTTCAGAACTACACCACAATGTCAGTTTAGAGTTTTAATACATGACAAGTTTTTGTAATGGCCACTTCTAACCATTAAGTTTGTTGTCCTTAAACCACCTCATTAATCATTTTGAACTATGCCTAGGCTCACTGTCAGTTTGGACTTCCTGGCTGATGTCTAGAGATGTTACTTAATTGTTTCCAAATGATGTTCTTTCCTAATGACGCCATCTGCTTTGAGAAGTGGAAAACTCCCTGCGTCAGCATAACACCCAGAGAACATGATGCTGCCGCCCCCATACATCAGTCAGGATAGTGCAAACAGCTTTTCAAGCTTACCCCTTTTTTTCTGTAAAATTAACAATGGTCAACTTCCAAACTTTAATTTTAGCTTCATCGGACCAAAGAACATGTTTCCAATAATTAATGTGTTTCTTCCTGAGCCCTTTTGCAAGCTGTATTCTGTCTCTTTTTTTACCTTTAAATTCAAGGAATGGCTTCTTCCTTGCTAAGTGGCATTTCAGTCAATGTTGGTGCAGCCCTTGTTTCACTGAGGAGCATCTTTACAGGGTCTTTTATGGGTTCTCTGGGTTTATATACACGTTTTGTTCCTGAGACTCAGATCATTCCTCCTTCTAAGCAGTATGATGGCTAGACACTCCTATGCTGTTTGTACCTGCATAGAGATGTTTTCAACGTGGTCTCTTCAGGCATCTGGAAACTGGGCCCAAGGATACCACACTTGTGGAGGTTCACAGCTATCTTACTGTCATGTGAAAATCTTCTGATTTGATGACGTCACACAGGAACCTGCACGTTTGAGGTGTTGTCTTAAAACACATCCACAGAAATGCCTCGGTTTCTGTGAATTAATCAGAAGCATACAGAGCTTTGTTATAACTGCCTGACATTTCCAAAATGGGCTGAAGGCATGATGATTTTTGAGCATGAACATTTCTGATTTGAAAAAAGTACATTTTTAATGTAAATATGTTTTCTCATTATTCTGGCATTTAGACATACAAAATAAAATTGTAATCATAACTAACCTAAAACAGGAAAAGCCTGATTTACAGTGCAAAAACGGAACTAATAATAAGTCAAATTTTCTTGAAATTAGTGTATTTGTCCTTGATTTGAGCAGGTAAATAAGATGATTTGCCAATGGAAAGAGATTTATGCACTTAAAATAGGAACAACTCATCTCCATAGTCTTATTTAGAGGACAGAATATCTAAATATCTTATTTTAGGGGTCGAAATACTCATTCCATTGGCAGATAATCTTATTTACCTGCTCAAATCAAGGACAAATACATTCATTTCAAGAAAATTTGACTTTTTTTAGTTCCGTTTTTGCAGTGTAGACAACGAGAAAAGGTTATGTGTCTTTGGTATTTCTCCTACATGTATTAAGCTTTTAGTTTTGGTGACTGAAGTTCAACTGAAATCTTTTGCCGTTTCTTCCAGGTGTTTGCTGAACTCTTTGACCCGGTCATCAAAGACAGACACAATGGCTACGACCCCAGAACCATGACACACCCCACTGACCTGGATGCCTCCAAGGTTGTACTGCAACTTCAGCGACCCATTCTTTTCCATATCTGCCATATAAACTCATCAGCACCTTGGCTGTCTCCTTCCTCCCTCTGCCTCTAGATAAAGAACGGGATGTTTGATGAGAACTACGTTCTGTCGTCCCGCGTCCGGACGGGTCGCAGTATCCGCGGACTGAGCCTCCCTCCGGCCTGCTCCAGGGCCGAGCGCCGTGAGGTGGAGCGGGTCGTAGTGACAGCTCTGGCTGGTCTGAAGGGAGACCTCGCGGGACGCTACTACAGCCTGGGTGACATGACGGAGAAAGAGCAGCAACAGCTTATTGATGTGAGTCACTGATGGGCCAGATGAATGATCATTTACAGTCAAGCTTTAACACTGCTAATCAAAATGTAGTATTTAAACATTAGGACTAATCATGTTTCGTTTGTTTTTTTGTCAAAGCCAAGCAGCTGAGCGTTCTGATCTCTTAAAGCAACGCATCCTAAACATTAGAAAAACAAAGTCAATGACATGTATCATTGTGAAACTGAGCACTAAACATTGTAGTTTGGTGAGAGTTTATTCATGATTGACTTTTTCACACCGTGTGGACAGTGTGTTTTTTCCCCCCCTCCTGATTGAATGAAATCATCAGTTAAAAACAGCTTTTCACACTTACTCAGGTTGTCATTATCCAATGGTACATTTTGGTCCAGGGTCTGAAACATTTAAGTGGGAGCAAAAAAAAAAAGAAAAAAATGGAAGAGATCCCTGTACCTGCTGATTTAGAGCCTGAGACATGATAACCCACCTCCATGAGGGTCTGCTGTGTTCTCTCTGCCAACTCTTTATCTTTTCATCTGCAGGACCACTTCCTGTTTGACAAACCTGTCTCTCCACTCTTGACGTGCGCCTTCATGGCCAGAGATTGGCCAGATGCCAGGGGGATCTGGTATGGCCCACTCAGCATGGCTGCATGCGCTACTGCTCATTATTTCTTGCTTTAATAGTTGGAGGAACTGTATTTTTTTTTCTGTTCACATTTGGCACATGCTGCACTTCACAAAATTGGTGCTCAGAATAATTCTGCGCCGGTGAGCGTCCAAAAACAAGAAGATATCAAAATGTCTGAGGTGACAGGCGGCGATGAAAGCTTGAGGCGAGGGGAGTTTTGGTTGAGTTTCTGTGGCTGCTTGTCCTCAGGCACAACAATGAGAAGACCTTCCTCATCTGGGTAAATGAGGAAGACCACACCAGAGTCATCTCCATGGAGAAGGGCGGCAACATGAAGAGAGTGTTTGAGAGATTCTGCAGCGGTCTCAAACAGGTAGAGTCTGGGATTTCAACGATCTGCAGGAGTAAATCATCTGTTTTGGTTTGTCTGTGGTAGGGTCTGCTCACCTGGCCTTAGCAGCCTTTTTGTAGGTTGATGGTGTATTTTAATGCAATATGTTGTTCCTTTTATGCAAGTAGTGAATGACAGGCGTGTGTTGGATGACAGGTCGAGCATCTGATCCAGGAGCGAGGCTGGGAATTCATGTGGAACGAGCGTCTGGGATACATTCTCACATGCCCCTCCAACCTGGGCACCGGCCTCCGGGCGGGAGTGCATGTCCGCCTGCCAAAACTCAGCAAGGTGACACGTTAAGATACACCCACTATATTCTTCATTCTTCTTTTATTTTTTGAGGGACTTATCTACATTAGTTAAAACATTTTAAGTATCCAATGTTTTATCTGCCAACGGTATCTATGGTATTTAATATGTGTCAAGAAAATGATACATGGTTTTCAAGATTCTTAAATAAAACCTGAAGCGTGGAATCCTCCTATGTTCAGCCACCTTCGGCTCATTACAGCTGAAGTCTTTTGGGGGGGGGGTTTCTACGAGGCTTATACATTGAGAGAATGGACTTATTGCCCATGCTTTCTAACAAAATAGCTCAAGATCAGTCAGGCTGGATGGATCCTATCTGTAAACGGTGATTTTCAAATACTGACTGAATTTAGCTCTAAGCTTAAACTGAGCCTTTCCAACACACAAACAGTTTTTGGTCTAAATCGTTTCTTGGTAGCTCTGGTCATCTAATATTTTACATCCTCTAAAAAGGTGTTTTCCTTTATTGAACTCCATCTACATCATTCTGCCAAAAGTATTCTCTCACCCGCCTTGACTCCCATATGAACTTTGAGTGTCATCATTCTTAAGCCACAGGGTTTAATATGATGTTGGTCCACCATTTGCAGCCATAACAGCTTCAACTCTTCCAGCAAAACTCTCCACAAGGTCTTGGAGTGTGGTTCTGGGATTTTTTTTCACCATTCTGAAAGCACGTTTGTGAGGTCAGACACTGATGTTGGACGAGAAGAAATCCCAAAGGTTTTCTGTGGGTTGAGGTCAGGACTGTGCAGGCCAGCCAGGGTCATCCACACCAAACTCTCTCATCCATGTTTTTATAGACCTTGCTGTGTGCTCTGGCGTAGTCAGTCATATTGGAAGAGGAGCGGCCGTCTCCAAACTGTTGGCACAAAGCTGGGAGCATGAAATTGTCCAGAATTTCTTTGTCTGCTGAAGCGTTCAGACTTCTTTTCACTAGAACTAAGGGGCCAAGCCAGCTCTTGAAAACCACCCCACACCAGGATCACCCCTCCACCAAACTACACTTATGGCCATGGCCAAACCCAGGCTCCAGCATAATACTCTATGATTATAGCTCCTAACTCCTGCTTTTGTTCCTTGACCTTTCATGTGGTCAACAGAATGCTATGGTGGGAAGGAAAGGAGCTTTGGACTGCTGTGCTGATTTCAGAGCCTTTAACATCGTCATTACATGACAGAAATACACATGGCGAGTCAACCCCAGGCCTACAGCCTTCTGAAATTGATAAGGGATATCCTATGCTAAATTAGTCATGAGAGGAAGCATACAGGCTCCTTTTCCTACCTCCTTCCTTTGGGCAGCACTTATCATGGCGACCTGCTGATGCACTTCAGCTTTGGTTAAAGAGTCCTTACTCTATAAGGGCATTTGGATGGACGCCCAGATGGAGAACGCGCCTCCTTTGCTCTAGAGTCCAGTGGCAGCGTGCTCTACACCACTGCATCCAATCCTTTGCATTCCACCTGCCGATGTATGGCGTGGACGCAGCTGCTAATTCCATGAAGCTCTCTACACACTGTTCTGGAGCTAATCTGAAGGCCACATAAAGTTTACAGGCCTGTAGGTGAACTGCTGTCGTTCCACTGATGGTTGACCGTGGCATATTTAGGAACGAGGACATTTCCTGACTGAACATGTAGCTCAGGCAGTATCCTCTCACAGAACCACGCTGGAGTTCACTGAGCTCCTGAGAGTGATCGGTTCTTTCACAAATGTTTGTAGATGCAATTTTCTTCTCCCATACAGGACTCATTGAGGGACAAAATACCAACCGACAAAAAAACCAAAACCACTGCGTTGTGATATGTTTTTAGTCATTTAGCCTCAAACATTACAGAATGTTGAACTTTGCAGTATTCCTTTTCTAAAACTGCCTAAAACGTGTCATTTTCATGTACAGAAAGCAAAACATCCCAATTCAATTTATTTGGTTTAACTTTACGATTTGTGTCACAATTTGCTCTGCAGGACCCACGTTTCAATAAAATCCTCGACAATCTACGGCTGCAGAAGAGAGGCACGGGCGGAGTTGACACGGCAGCCACCGGAGACACCTTTGACCTTTCCAACCTCGACCGTCTGGGCAAATCTGAGGTGAGCCTCGGCTTTCTGTTTCCAGATCCTGCATGAATTATCCGTGTCAGGGTTCAGCCCACGCAGACCGAGCTGCCATTTTGCAGCGGAAGTGACGTTTGCCGTTTGCGTTTAGGTGGAGCTGGTTCAGCTGGTGGTCAATGGGGTCAACTACCTGATTGACTGTGAGAAGAAGCTGGAAAAGGGTCAGGACATCCAGATCCCAGCTCCTCTTGTTCAGTTCAAGAAGTGAGAGCCGAAGCTGCGCGTGCTAGCAGGAGATCGAGCGTGATGGAGAACCTTGGCACCACTACAGAGGTTGACGTCTGTCTCAGAGATTGTAAATCTTCAGGGTACAAAGATCTTTAACATGACCTGCAGAAAAGTCTACCTCAAGTAAAGGATCACCCTGACTTTAATTAAAAAACAACTATTTAACAAGCTGGCTGTAATTTCATTTTGTCTATTGCACCACATGTATGTAAGCACTTTTAGGTTCACCGGGCTATTATTGGATGTTTTTAGCTTTAATGTGACAATAACATTGCAACTCTTCACCAGACATGAATTCAAGACCTCTTTACCTGAGCAGCAATCACAGATTATGTGTTTGAACCATTTCTCCAGACCTGAATTTGACTTTGTGAGGAAGCCAGAAGAGGTGGAAATATTTTATTTAGGAATTTTTTCCCCTTAAAATACAAAATAATTGTTTAAATGACGACTGAACGTTGGGAGTGTTGGTCACTATCTTTGTTTTAGATCTGGGCTTTGTCCTTAAATTCTGTCTTCATTCAAACTAGTGGCATATGAGAAAGAAACAATGAGAAAGGAAGAAAGCTTAATAAGCTGTGAAAAAGAACTGTGTAATCTGAGAGAACATTCAACATTTAAGTAAGCACTAAGAAAAGCACTTTTTATTGTTTAATTTACCCTTCAAGATGCCACCTCAAACAATTTGTGTTTTTTCTAAAAAGAAATCAGTAGAAAGAAGTCAAAAACAACCAAAAGATGACACCTAGAGGCCAGAAGCTGCCAACTCACCAAAAAGTCCTGCTTTTTTTTTTTTTTGGTAAAGTGAAACAGAAACACAAGCCTCTATTAAAGATTGGTTGGAGAGTGCTAAACATTGCAGGTACACAAGAATGGGGCATCTTTGTAGAACGCGGGGCTAAGAAGAGAGAGAGAGTCAGGCTGGGTTCTTCGATCAGGAAACAGAAAGGAGGCTAACAGGCGCGGGTCAGTATTGTGTCATCAGTCCACAGGTCGCTTTTCACTGTGTTTCTTTGTGAACTCTTCGGCGTTCTTCATGAACTTTGCGCGGTCCTTAGTGAACTCCTCGGCCAGGTCCGCCCTCAGCGGGTGCTCCGGCTGGGGGGCGTTCACCAAAGAGATCAGACACTGAATCACTGTGAGGCGGCAAACAACAAGACAACGTGTTAGAGAGCTCCACTGTCAGTAGCAGAGGAGCTGTGAGCGTTCAGCTGCTGCTTGCTCTACTCGCCTTGGCAGGTTTTTGTAGCCGGCTTCCAGTTCTCCACACTGATGATGGGCAGGCACACCTGGCCCTTCTCGTCGATGTTGGGATGGTAAATCTTCGTCTTGAAGGTGATCTTGGGGGGCTTGAAGGGATACTCTGCGGGGAAGATGATCTCAATCCGAAAGGCTCCTTTGTCGTATGGAGGACAGTCCTTGAGGGGGGGAAAAAAAGAAGAGGATAAGCAGATTTTAATGAGAACGTCATTTATGAGGTCCCTAAAACCGTTTTCACCCACTAAGTGAAAGGACTATGAAAATGATCACTGTGTTCTTCCAGGAGCTTACTGGAGATTTTTGTTCAGCCATTTCAGTTTCCACGGCATTTAAATCCTTTCTAAAACATCTATACATATATATTTTGGTATGTGAAAACTCATGTTTTGTCTTGTTTACTATTTTTGCCTCAGTTCTCCATATACAGATTTCACTATATACTGTAGACTATATAACTGGAGTAAATTCAACTAATCATGTTATTTATAAGGGGAAGAAAGACTATCCAAGTCAACCTAGGTGACCATTTATTTGCCCCTAGTGTTAAATCGTGAACAAACCATTATTTTAGGAAAGCTGGATTTGAACTCACAAGCCACAGCCTGGTCTGAACGGTGTATTTCTGCAAATGGCAGACGGACCACTGAGAGGAACCAGAGCTTGATTTTTTTCACAGATTATGCCTCATATTTTACTGTCAGGACGTAGAGACAGTTTTGACAAACATATGAAGTATACATTCATACAAAGGTTACTACTGCAGCTTTAAACAGAACCTGTTTTAAAACATGAAGTCGACTAAAGCCCCATGTCCACTACCCTTGTTAAACCGATCTATGCCAAGCTCGGTCCGAGCTTGGATCAGTTAACCAAGCCGAGCTTGGTTCTGACGACCGTTTACACACCACGCTATCTCGGTTCCTTGGTTTCCTCGCCTCCTAGTGACGATCTGCGGTACTACTGCAGTCTAGGATTGAAGGAGGAAATCAAGCAAATAAAAATGGCGCCGCCTGTAACATTCAGGAAGTTATGTTTGGTTATATTTTGTTATTTGCGGAGGGTCAGGCGAAGACGGCAACTTTTGGTAAATTTACTTGATAGAGTCGCCTTTTGGGAAGTGGATAAGACAAACGAACGTCTAATAAGGATTTACAGACGCAGGAAACAACGACAGACGCTGAAGTTCATCACACTGCTAAGCAGAATCATCTCTGGAAATCGTGTCACGATAGGGAAGCTAATATTTTATGAATGTCTGAAATGTCAGCTGGCTGTAAGGAGATGACGCGGTCTGCTCATGCGCTCTTTGTTATTAGAGAACCAGACCAGAAAATAAACAGGCCGAGCCCACACATGGAACTGGTCTGCATTTATCTCAGTCCGGTTGTGTCTGGCACGGTTCAGTTCAGTTTGCGTTCCATTTACACTCGATAGTTATCTCAGTTACCGAGCTCGGACTGGTCTCGGCTCGGTTAAAAAGGGGTAGTGGAAACGGGGTATAAAAGATCTCAAAATGCAACACCTCACGCTACTCTATCTGATCGATGCATTAAAAAACTGTAATACCTTTAATTATTGCTCCTAGATCCTGGACCTTTTGTTGGATCAACAGTCAGAACTCTATCATGGGGAGGAAAGGAGCTTTGGACTGCTGTGCCGATTTCAAACAGCTTTTACCTCTGACATCATTAAGTGACAGAAACGCACATGGATGATGCGAGTCAAATCCAGGCCTTCTGAAAATTAACTACAAAGCGTGCGCTCTGTTATGCAATCAGCCATGGAGGATAAAAATCAGACTAAGTTTAAAGCCACTGAAAGTGAGAAGCAGCAGACCCCCATCACAGTGGGGGGCACCACAACAAAGCTAAGCCCCCTTCTCACATTTTCCTCTTTGCCTGTGGCCACTCGTGACGAGTGGTTCGCACCGGGGAGACCAGCCACCCATGCAGAACGCATGGGGCTCAGAGACTCACAAGCATCTGTAGGGTCGACCAAGCTGAGTTCAAATCAGGAAGTCAAATCAGCGGTGGTCTGTCTAAGTGGTGCAGGAGAAAGCTGACCTTAGAGCTGAGCCACTATCCTGTAGGAGTGCAGATACCCCACACTGCAACCCCCCATTCACAGGCCGAACGCAGACTACCGGAGATACAGGGAGGACCCTTTTGATCCCAGGCCGGGATTCACAGACCAACTGGCCTAAGCTGCTTTCATCCCGGCTGCCCTGTCGCCACAACCAGACAACAAGCTTCATACTGCTTCCAACTGGATGCCCAAAGTCAACCCCACAGACACAAAGGCTGAGGTTTGGCAGAGTTTGGCGGGGAAGTTTAAAATGGGTTACTTTCAAAATGGTTTTTACTGTTTTGGTTTAAGCTTTTACCAAGGGAAAAAGATCTGGAGCTAACAGGCTAGCTCTTGCTAGCGTTCTCAACTTTTCTGATGTGTTTGAGTGTGTTTTTACAGTTATAACAAACTTTATTTCCAGAAGGGTTTTATACAACGATGGAATATTAATGTTTGTGTTTTCCGGTCTGCTCACTATGACCAAATAGAGCTTAAAAACCTTTTTTAATTAGCACAGAATATCCGCTAGCATAGCGCTATTAGCTTCCCAGATAACATTAGTGCTACGGCCCAAATAAACTCAACTACGATTCACTTAAACATGTTTGTCTCGTTTCATTCCGCCATTGTTCAATAGTGCTACGAGCGTTAGCACATAATTAATAGGGAAGATTAATGCTGATTTAATGGTGTTTTGTGTAGCTTTACATCAAGCTGATCACTACAGCACCATCTAGCTTCCTGGAGAAATAATTGAACTAATAAAATCAAGTGTACTAAAGGCTATTGGTTTCTACTTAGCAAATAATTCTTTGAAATGTTATTTCCTCAATAATGTTTTATATAATTCAGATTTGCATTGTGAATGGGTTGAAACACATCAAATGTTCTAAATAAGTTAAGCTAATTTAACCTCATTCCGTATTCTTTAAACATTGATGATGGTTTTCAACTATTGTATTTGTCCTTTCGTTTCTTTGTGTACATAGTTCTTTAATTTAGCTTCTTTTTATCTTTCAACTATTGTCCTAATATCAGCTATTTGGGCTGAATTACACCAGATAATACCTAAGAGACGGAGAGTTGTTTATTAAATATGAAATAACTTAAAACCATGCGTAATAGCATTCCCTCTTCATAAAGATCATAAAGGTCCCGCTCAGAATAAGCAAAAAAACATCTAAATGATGGGATAATTTCCAATAGACTGACAAGAGAAAAGTGGAACTTTCTGGATGGTAGGTATCATGTTTTAGCTAAAACTAACTTTAGAAAAAGATCATCACACCAACAGTCAAAGGTTGGGATTACAGTGTCGTGGATGCTTTGCTGCTTCAGGATCTCCTCAGCTTACTATTATTTGAAGGACCAATAAATTCTGCTCTCTGTCAGGAATGCTGACTGAGAATGTTCAGCCAGCAGTTCATAAATTAAACTCCAACACACCTCTGTCACAAAGCAGGATCATGATATGAAGAACAACAGTCCAGCCCCTCATGGCTCAGGAAATAAAGGCTTTTTAGTAATCTAGTTGAAACCTGGATAACCTTAATCAGGCTGATAACCCTTCAATGTGGCTAATTGAAAAACAATACTGCAAAGAAGGCTGGACCACAGTTCATCCACAGCGATGTTAAAGACTCATTCCCTGGTATCTCAAACACCTGTTGCTGCTAATGAAGCACAAACAAAAGGGAAATTAGCTTTTTTCCCCTTCAGTGAAAGAAAATATAAATTTGAAACTTATGGTATTAACTTAGATTTTTTTTTATCAACATTTATTTAATGATCTTAAAACATTCAAGGGGGACAAAAAGCAAAAAAAAAAACAAAAAAAAAAAAAAACAAAAACAATTCTGTGCGGTTCAAATCCTTTGGAATTTGCTTTAAGAGAAACCCTTCCCTTGATGGTCAAGACAAAAGGTGGGAAATAGCTTAAAACCCTAAAACCTGCTGCTGAAATCTCATTTAGCGTCTGCTCTGGTGTTCATTCCATCTCATCCCACTTTTATCTAGGGAAAAGATTAATAACTGAAAGATCGGCTTGCTGCTTTTAAAATGCAGGATTTGTGTTAATACTTCATTAAAGTGAGCAACAAGAGTCAACAAAAGCTGTTTGCAGGACAATTTCGAGCCAACAGGGTTTTTATGACGCAAAGCAAACAAAACTGGGCTACACGCCACTCCCTGATCCCTCGTTCTGCTATATAAAACTAAGAACCATGAATTTATAGCTTCCGGCACGTTCCTTTCGCCTCCAAGTCCCTCCCAGCTGAAAATGTCCAGCTTGGTTCCAACGGTGAAACATTAAAAGATAAAGATGGGCAATATGGACGTAGACGTTTTATGATATTTTGTATAATTTATTGTGATAATAAAAGTGACGATATTAGGCTGTACGGTTTTGCAAAAAAAAAAAAAAATCCAATTTGCTATATATTTCAACCATAATTGTGATTTAATTTAGACTTTTCTCCGCATTAACCACAAGCAACAAAAATGGCCTGTAGGTAAATATGTTTGTAAACAAGGACTTTTTGAAACAAGAAATTTGACTTGTTTTTATTAATGAGATTATTATTCAAGAGAATAGCTTTGTGAGACGGACATCAATCCTTGTTGAACATAAAGTGCAACCGACAAACAAGTGTAAGTATTAAACAGTTTGTTACTTAATGCTTGGAGCAGCTCGGTGAATCAGCTCGCCGTCACTCATAAAACAGTTAAATCTGCTGAGAAAAATCTAGCTAGGTTGTGCAAACATGTCGGTGGACGTCCAGAGGATAAGTACACACGAGTATGTGGAAGCAGGCGGTAGGAATCACCTCTGGAGTCATTCCATACACATTTAAGGGTTTATCATGGCGTTACCGTGAATGTTTACACTTAACATTCACAGTAACCCCCTTACAGCATTTCTTTATAATATTTGAAAGCCTATGGTTTGTTGTCAGTATACTTTATTTGTGCTGATCACATGAAGCAACCTATTTTATTTTAATTGAAGCGGGGAGCGTTAGATCGTTTTTTTTTTTTAATCCACTTTATATGTGGTTTACATATCTCAAATTGCTACAATTAAGAGGGTAAAAAGACAAAACTAAAGTAGAATTTAAAATAATGAAATCACGAGTGATTAAAACAAAGTTAAAGGTTAAATTCTTGAACAGCAGGGAAGTTTACCCTTTATGGAAATACAGTCAATTTGAAACCCGTACGGTTGCATTTGTTTTCAGGGTGGGACTTTTCTTGTCAACGCTGTTTTTCTGACTTCTTTTGAGAGTTTACACTAATTCCTAAATTGTATTTAGGGACACATGCTTGCATTCATACACGTCATACCTGCCGGTAGAAAGGAGCTCATTACAACCCATTAAAAAAATATCAACAATATGATGAGAATTACATTAAAGCAAAAAGAGGGCTGATATCGGAAAAGTATCAATACCGGCAGATACCCAAATTCTGGTATCGGCTCGGAAGTGAAAAAATGTGGATCGGTACATCCCTATGAACAACATACAATAATTATATTAAACCAAGTTTTAGAGGATAATGACGCTTTAATGGTCCCCACAGCACTGTAAAACTTCCTCTTAGAAAATCTGACCAGAAATATCAAAAACGGTCCCATTTTTAAGAGCCTGTATGTAATAGTCAACAGCTAACTAGCTAATGCATATCAGCTAACTCATCTGCTGAGTCATATCCTTTAAAAGCCACAACACTAAGTGAGAAAACGTGAACAGTGTACATGTGCAGTAGTTTGAAACAACAGAAATCTGAAGGTTTTCATAGTTTTATGTAGAACTGAATGAGGTGTAATAACTCAGTAATAAACAGCGACGGTGCTTTCTGAACAAGCATGGTAACTGTTGAAGAAATATGTAATCTGACCTCATGACGAGCAGCATTCCACTGAAGGATGACTGATTAACATAGGTTAAATGTCGATACTTTCTTTTCTCTGTGTACATTTGCCTGAAGTGGAGGAAGCTGCTTTACATCTACTGTAGGTTGGCCAATAAAAGCAGAAAATGAAAAGTAGTAAAGACTACACAGTTAATGCGCTGCAGTTCTTAAAGTATGCAAATGCTTAAAAATCTTATCTTAATACCTAGGCTTGAACAATTTAGATGTTCAGCTGTTCTATGGTCAGACTAGGTGTTTCTATGCAAGCACACTGGGCGTATTGCTACTGAAGGTATGTGGAGAACAGCAACGTTCAGAGGGGCACCGAGAACAAGAATGTGAAGGAATCAGTTACTGTGGATGCTGCGACAGAACCAGACATTAGCAGGTACACAGATTAGAGGACCGGATCTGAAGGTGATCAGATAGCTGAAGACATGAAATAAGTGTGCATTTTATCAGAAACAAATTATTGATCTAAAAGTGGGTTTTCTTTCCTGCTCAACAGCTGCTAACACAGGTACACAGTAAGTCACCCATAACGATCGTGTTATTACCTGTACCCATTGTTGTCTATTGCGTGTACCCTAAGACGGAGTATGTCCCAGAAAAAATGTCACCACGGTAACAGGCAGTGACAATAAATGATTCTTGAGATTGGGCGCACAGATGAAAGCGCTAATGTTGCGCCTAAATAGCATTACTTTAAATGGGGGGAGGGAGGGGGGGGGGGGGGGGGGGGGGGGGGTTCAGTACTTACGGGTACAATGAGTCCCTGCCAGGTCAAAATATTCGACTCATCCACCTGAATGTTCCGGAAATGCTTCATTCCAGATTTGCGCATGTCATCGAGCTCCTGCAACAAGACGCACACATTTAAAACACTGCAAAGAATCTGCAAGGGGAGTCCATACACAAGCATGGAAAACCAGAGAACCATGTAATTCTTATTTGGAACTGTGTAATATAAGTCTGTCAAACAGGAAATGTAGTTTTCTTGGAAAGAGCTCAGACTGAGATCTAAACCCACACTCCTTTTTCTAATAGCTGTCACATGAATTTTATACAAACGTGGCGTTATAACATCATGATTGTAAACAAATCCTTTTTCTACACGGATGCAAATCTTGAATGCCAGTTTTCGTCTCTTGGTAATTATTTTGGATCAAAATGCTGATAAAAATGTCCCACTCTCATTTATCATTTATTTGTGTACTAAGTCCTGAGGATTTTATACTACTGCCCATTTCTATTGGTAGTGGTTCTGACTCCTGTTTGGGCCAGCTTCGTCTTATGAAATATGACAGATTTATGATCTGATTATACCAGGAGGTTTCTGACCAACCTCCAGCAGGTAAATATAATTTGCCAGGGCCACATCACCACATAGGTGCACATTAAAGACAATTACTTCAGTTACTCCGTCCATCCTACGACTCTCCAGCTCATTCTGTGGGATCCCAGTGGATTCCCAGGACACAAGGGGCATATGGTACCTTAAATTTAAATCATAAGATTGTCAAAGCAGGTCCTAAAGTAATCCCGCCCCGATGAGCAGGAAAAGATGAATGGTTGGAACTAAATGTCTCTTCGCAGACAGATGGCAGAGATGCAATGAGTTTATGGTTTATCTTCAGTTCAGCATTCTAATCAGCTCCTGGCAGAACGTCGCCATTATATCATCAACCCTCTACATAACAGACCGAAAGACAGATTATCTCTTGGTTGTGTTGCAAAATTTATTAAATAACACTACTGAATAAGAATATATTTGCTATATATTTGAGATAAAGTTATGTGCTCGAAATAAACAAGAAAAAGACATTTAAGATTGGGAAAGAATTACATTTAAAACAAAAAAATAGACATAAGTAAAAATGTTTCCTATACAAGCCTTAAAAAACGGGCTCAAGTTTTTAGAAAATATGTTCATCTACATAATATTCAACAAAACCAAAGTATCAAGAGCACCTTTAAAATCATGATAGAGCCTTATTCTTTCCAATATTTTATGCCCTCCCCCCCCAAATATATAAATCCTGTGCTTCCTTGTTCCTGAATGATCACCCAACGAATAATTACGTTTAATCCGTTGCAGTGCTATTTTATAAGTAAACTGGATAGTTTGGGGAATTCGGGGCAATGGTTACACATGGGGGAATTCCTGAAGGCAAGAACTACACCCTGTGCTTTAAATCAAAACCAAATGTGTCCAGATGAAACTGAAAGCTTCAGAACAAGGCCTCTAATCAGATATGCTTATATGAAAAAAAAGTAAAAAAAATTTTTTTTACATAAAGTCATCAACCGTCAAAGGCAAAAAAAAAAAAAAGAAAAAAAAAAGAAAATGAAGATTAAAATAATACGCATACATGCATAAAAAAAACTGATTCAGGATCATTCATCTGATGGGGCACTCACTTCAAGGTTTACTCCATAAAAATAATTAAATTCCCTTTTCTTTTACCACGTAGCTTTTTTCAATATGTTCCCTGAAATCTTTTCTTTAAATCACACTTTTGGTAACTTTCAATCTTCTTTGGTCCCCTCCTGCCAAATCATTGAGTTTCACTTTTGGGTTTAACAACACAAAGCCTGAGTAAGCATCATTAGCTTAAGTACAATTTTAACGAAAGCAATCTTACTGTTTGTTAGAAAATGCACAAAAAGGATGTCAAATCAATACATTTCCTAATACCTCACCATTTACTTCTCTCATCTGTTAAATTACGCTAAAGAGAATCATTCTAATCACCGTTTTCGATTCTTAACATTTATACTATTCACGTTTGTTTCAATATATGATGAGAAACTTTAATCATATGTAGGCATATAACCGAATGGTTAACTGGCCCTTTGTTTGTTTTCTAATTACCCCTGTATTAACCAACTAATGCTGTGGTTTTTCTACTGTCTGGATTATTGACGGATCATAGCTGCTCGGAGGTTCTGATGAGATCTGACGTCACGCCCCAGCCCCACGGTCTCCATGTTTTCTCCCCGGCTGCGAGCGTCGTTACACGGTGACAGCGGCTCCAACAACCCGCTAGCTTCATTCGGCTCGCTCCAAACGCCTCGGCGTGTTCTCTGACAGCTCCCCGAGAGTGCTGAATCACACCCCGTCAGCCTTTACGCTCTCCTCTCCGCTCAGTCCCCGTCCGTCGGACGTCATTCTCCTTTCATTTTGTCGGCGACAAACACTCGACCGGTTTTTTATCTCCACCGACTCTGTAGCTCCACATAGGAAGCCACAACAAGTTGTTTAAAACGTCTAGAAGTAAAATAAAACGGATTAATTCGGTATTGTTCGTTTTACCTTGCCTAGTCTCCTGGTTGAAGTCATTGTGCTGTCGAGTTCGTCTTCTTCCTGTTTCTTTCCGTGACTCCGTCCTCGACTTCTGTGGAGTTTAGTTTGAAGCGGCAGAGAAGGCGGCGTCTCGGTGACGTGCCGCCCCCTACCGGCCCGGAAGGCAACAGGCGAAAGAAACATGAGACCAGTACAGTGGAAATTGAAACTTAAAAAGACATATTTAAACACACACAAAACACAGCAAACCGAAAACTGAATATTTTATAAATTACATCACTTTCAACCCAAGTTTTCTTGAAATATACAAGGTGAGCATGGGTTTTTAATGATTTTCTTTATTTTTTATAGGTGTTAGGAGAGCTTTAACCTCTCACGTTTCTGGCTTTGTCAACATAGGGAAAATAAATGATTTTTTTTGTCTGTCCTCAGTTAAAGAAATATGATTTATTTCATTGACAAAGTATATAATCTAAAATAAATGGGAAGTGATAATAGCACAAATGGCTGTTACACGTACAATTGCAGAAAATATACAAGGAGCTTCAGTGTACATGCATGATTCTGAATGGGAGAAAGTAAAGCATATAAAATAACTTATACACAAAGAAATTGGAAAAGAGAAAGAAAGACAACGTAGAAAGAGAAAGGAGCTAAGGGAGTTAAATCAGTAATAAAGTGAGATTTAAGATTGGACCAGAATTTGTATTTGAATAATAACAGTAGGTGGAGAAGGAACAATAACGTGACCTAATCATATTAACTTAGGTTTACCTTTGTGCTTAGAAAGCAGGTTAGAAAAGTAGGAAGCCCTCGCTTCTTTGAGTTAGTTGTTGAAAAAGGCCAAGAGATCCCTCAAATACAGTAAATTCATCTGGCAATAGATTTCCCTGAAGAAGCTAATTAGGTTGATTGAAATGATCGGCCAGAGAATGTGCATAACTAATAAATTGTAAAAACAGAATAAAAGCAACAGAGAAAATGTTGATAGTAAAATTATTCAAGAAATGCTGGCTTACCTAAAGACTGTCACACAGAAGTAAATAATAATAAAAATGTCCTAAATGTGTTCAAACCCATAATCTTTATTTTTATTTATTTAGTCAGTGAGTTTATTGCAAGCGTGATTGGAAAATAAAGAGATTTCAGAGATTTCACACTATTAACAGCATAGGTTGACTTTTGGAGGTCTGCGTTTACCCTGTCTCAAACAACATTATGTAGGGGAGCTGGTCTTCAACTCTCTTTGCTTTGAATAGATTTGTCATTATTATATGTAATAAAGGGGATATCCTAAAGTGGGACGGGCCAGGAAACCATCAAAGGAATGTGCTCATGAGGCATCCAAATAGATTCCTGAGCCAACTGAACTGACTCCTTCTGAAGAAGAGAAGTGACTCCACTTTAAGCTTGCCCAAAATCCTTGTCCTACTTCTTAGACTAAGTCCAGTCACCTTGTGGAGGATGTTAATTTTACATATATATATATATATATATATATATATATATATATATATATATATATATATATATATATATATATATATATATATATATATATATGAAGAAGAAATTTATTTGTCATTGCAATTGTACATTCCAATGAAATTTGTCTTCTGCGTTTAACCCATCCCTTAGGGAGCAGTGGGCAGCTATCACAGCACCCGGGGAGCAATCTGGGGCTAAGGGTCTTGCTCAGGGACCCAAAGTGGCAGTCTAGTTAGGAAACATTCTAAATGTCTTCGTGGGAAGGACAGCATCAGTGCCAAAAGTGAATGTAGGACAGCACAGATGATGTGTATTCCTCCAGATCAGCATCCTCTTTGAACACTCCCGGGTCTGAGTTCAAAACAGTCTTGTACTTCCATTAATTTTCTATTGTTTTCTATGCACTAACCCTGAACCTAACGTTTAGGGCACACAGGTACATACCTAACCCTAACCTAAACCCAATCCACACCTTAGCCCTAAACCTAAGCATTAGCCCAATTTGCATTGTGAGGACCTTCCAAAATGCCCTCACAATGGCCATAATGTTTGTCTATTGTCAAGCTTTAGTCCTCAAACACGCACGCAGACACGCACGCACGCACGCACGCACGCACTCTCTCTCTCACACACACACACACACACACACACCTTATTTAATTATTAGTTTAAGATGATCTGTGATCCAGATATTTAACCTGGTGGATTATTTTATCATTGAAAAATATTCAAGACAATCTTGCATATACAATTTTACAATTTCTTTTATTTCTGTTTTTATTTATAATGACTGATTTTTTGGGGGGAGGGGGTTGCATAGTGTTGTAATGGGTAGCGCTTTTGCCTTTGCAGCTACAAGGTCCTGGGTTCAAGTCCTACCGTTGAACTTAGTCTTTCTGCATGGAGTTTGCATGTTCTCCCTGTGCATGTGTGGGTTCTCTCTGGGTACTCTGACTTCCTTCCACAGTCCAAAAAACATGACTGTTAGGTTAATTGGCCTCTTAGGTGTGAGTGTGTGCGAGAATGGTTGTTTGTCTCTGCGATAGACTGGTGACCTGTCCAGGGTGTACCCCGCCTCTCGCTCATTGACAGCTGGAGATAGGCACCAGCACACCTTGTGACCCCACAAGGGATGGATGTGTTAGAAAATGGATGAATTTATTTTTTGTTTACCATTTCTTGCAGACTTCTTTACAGAGGAAACGGGGCTGGTCGAAACAAAACTGCACAGTGTAAAACCGAGGAGCTGTACTTACTGTTTATTTCAGGCTCCTCAAATCTGCTGTAGGGTTGTGTGCTGAGAGGCTGTCTTTTAGCTTCTCGCTGTAGCATCTCTGGCTGCCCTGATCTCCTTGGCAAGTTTGTTTCTGGCCTGCTTGAGGGTCGGCTCCTCGCTGCTGTGAGCCTATTCTTGGGTCTGATGCAGCTTCCTCAAATATGAGTGGAACCATGGTTTATTGTTGCTGTGTGTGCAAAAGGTCATGGTTTGCACACATGTCCTCACAAAAACTGATGTACGATGGCAAATTTTTTGACAAGTTCGTCCATATCGTTGGCTGAAGCTTCAAAACACTACAATTTGTGCAGCCAATGCAGGCCTCTAACATCTGCTTTAACTCATCAGTCCGGCTCCTAATAGTCTTAAACCTGTTAAGGCGGTTTTTAAGAGCACACACAACAATCAAATACAGCTCCACAGTTATGAGGAACTGCAGCTGTTACTCTGCCTGATTTATTGGTGAGTGAATACATTAAAAAAATATATTTTTTGTTTTTAACCACACTTCTAAATAAACATTACAAAACACCAAGAAAACCCTTTTAAAAACGCAGGAGAAGCCCCAGATTTTACAGATACACATCTGGACTATAACTGTAGCACATTTGGAGTTAATCAGCCAGAGTATATTTGTTCCATAAAGGTTTTAGTGGGCAGTTGGCCAGGCGGAGATGTGATTTGGGCATAATTTAGCCAAATGTGCCAAAACTGTGCCAAATGTGTTTTCACCTGATAAAATGGAATCTTGTCAAAGAAAAGTTCTGATTTCCATTGTATGCCTCGTTTAAGACTCTTTAACACTGGCCCAGCATGTGCATTTTTCTGATGGGACACTTTGCATAGACAGACTTTATTGCAATTCCACTGCACACACACAATGTACATTTGAGCAAAACTTTGTTGCAAGGGTCTGAGTAAAAAAAACAGAAGACAAAAGGGAAACATGATAAATGTACAAAAAAGTTATGTGTAAGATCATATGAGTTGAGCAAGTCTATGTAGCAGCAGGATGTATTGCAACAATAAATGGACCATAGCATAATGGTAATGTTACTATGTAGGTTCACAGAGATCATGTAAAGTGAGTAGTTTTGTATGTGGGGGGAGGGAGGGGGTTATTGGATGTTTAGCAGACTTATCAAGTGTGGAACGAAGCTGTTGTGGAATCTGGTTATTCTGCATTTGAAGCTGTTGAACCTTTTGTGAGAGGGCACCAGGGTGAACAGTCCATGGTGGGGGTGGAAGGGGTCTTTCATATTTGTCTGAGCCCTTGTCGTGCAGCGTCTGTGAGCAGCGTCATGAATGGAGGGAAGCACTGTCCCGATGAGTCTTTCTGTGGTCCTCACCACTCTCTCTATATATTTCCAGTCTGAGGCACTGCAGGCCTCACACCAGACAGCGATGCAGCTGGTCAGTATGCACTCTATTGTCCCTCTTTAGTGAGTGGTGAGGATGGAAGGGGGGAGGTTTGGTCCTCTCGTCCAACACAGAAAGTGCACACACTGCTGTGCTCTCTTCACAGCAGCAGAGGGACCAGGTCTATATCTCTGTGATCTGTACCCTCCGTTATTTGATGCAACTAATACCCATGGCTGGATGGATGGATGAATATAAATGTTTTTATTCATAATGTCATTTACAATCCTATATGACAACTGATATTTTCTTCAGGTGTGCAAACACAAAAACCTCTATTATTGTTCAATTGTTATCCAAATGATCAAGGTCACTGCCTGATAGACTTAATTGCTACTTCATGGGACAATTAATTGGATTGACAGCCATAAGGATTTGATATGTATTCTGTAAATTAAATTAAATTAAATATATATATATATATATATATATATATATATATATATATATATATATATATATATGCTATCTATTGATTGGTACGTGACTCTGATTCAACCTAATGGCTGTTTTTTGTGTTCTATCACCATGGAAACTCATTCTGTCATCCCAACCTGTTTCGGACCAGCCCCTTTTTATCCTCATCTTGGAGCGTTTTCGCGTTTCTTTCGTTGACTTTTTATATATCATCAAGCCAGTGTATAACAACCCAGAGTGTTTTAGGCAGGTCGTTCTAAGATGAATCCATCCGACGGAGGAGCAGCTCTTTCCCTGAAGCCGACTGGATCCTGTGACCTCAGAGCCGACACTCTGTTCAAGATGGCCGCCTGAGTGAAGAATTTACACCTCTCATGTGAAACTAATCCAACAGTTAGCTGCCCTGAGAAGTTCTGCGCCGTGTTTAGAGAATGGCACGCCGACTGTGGCACCGTTTTCTCCCGTTTTAAACCGGAGCTGTTGGGGGGCATGGAGTAAACCCGTCCAGGTAAGAAAAACCCCCAACAAACAAGGTTAATCCACTGGGAGTTAGCAGCATTAGCATGCTAGCACCTTCTTTAACTACAGACAAGCTAACTGTAGCTACAGCCGCATAAAGTACGCCGTTCCTATAACAGCAGCTAGCTTATCGACGACTTTCGTTTAGGGCAAGCAGTTAGTGGAAGACTGCGTTAAAGTAGACATTTAACACTGTCTGCTGGACCTACAGTGGACAGTTTTGACAGTTAGCATGGCCACTGTTGTTTTAAAGGGAACCCCGAAGTTTGGGATTGAAGCTAACAGACAAACGGGCTTTTGGGCTTTATGTGCTTTAAAAGCCGAGAAACGTCCAAAGCGGTTACATTTGGTCCCCATGGATGTTGAGACGCGTGGTATTCAGCGCTGCCAGTCGCCTTTTAAAACCTGGAACGCCTGTGTGCTGTGGCAACTTCACACTATACGATCCACGAATGACAAGAAGAAGAGAAAGGAAAAAAAGATAACATATTAGGAAACACAGCGGGAAACGCGTTTTAGTTAGCTTGACAGGCATCTGCCTTTCTGTAGCACGATCTTTTCCAGGTTTCATAAATTATACCTATTTGACATGTTGGTTTACCTAATTCTTTTTAACAGCCCCCCCCCCCCCCCCCCCCACGACCACCCCCCAAAACGCATAGCTTTATTAAAAGCACAGCTATTGAAGTCAGTTCCATGTAAATAATAATAATGATAAAGTTACTGTTAAAATAATGGAGAAATATATAGGGTCCTGATAGTCCCTTTGTCAAATAGTACCTAGTATTATTATTATACCTGTATGTCACCAAAAGCTAGGCCCATGGGGGTGATGTGACTAACACTGCTCCATCAATAATCAGCGACTTACAGATCTCTGTGTGATCCACACAATGGATCCACCCTATAGGTTCACACTTGGTGCTAAAGTGAATACGGCAGCTTCCACTGGTTACAAATGACAAGCGTGCGCGGTTTCAGGGTCCAGACCTTTTAGCAGATCAGCGAAAGAAGCGTCCTCGGAGACAGTACCTGCATTGTTCGACACAGAATAAGGAATTTTGTGCAATGTTAAATCTAGATGAAAAGGGAGAACACAAAAAAACCCAACAACTTAGTTCTGGGCTTCTTTACCCAAAACTGAGGACAATAACAATGTGACAAACATGATTAAGAAAAGCTGCGGTTTCAAAACACCATACTATTCTAATAAGTTCTAAGTTAATGAGATGCTAGAGGAATTGCTGCAGTGACCAGGGATTTCTCCGGCTGTATGTAACATAGCGTAGCGCCATGCTTCTTCCCCGTCGCCTGTTGCAGCTCAGCGCCGGCCCGCCGACTAAAACAAAGTCGCTGCACTCTTTGATCCCTTGCAAGGAAGACAGATTTTACTCTTTGGGATTCGCTGTAATGGTAAAGTTGTCACCTGGTATTTGTCCTCCCTGCATCAGGAGCGACGCAGGAGGAGCGGGTCCAGTTAACTCGGTCTCATTTTTAACCGACTGGACATGGAAGTAGGATGTTTTATGTTTGTTAAAAAGTGAAAGAGGAGTGTCGACACTTTATTGTTCAGTTAGCGGGTTAAAACAGAAAAAAACACAGAACTGTTCTCCCGTGATTGTTTCAATACAGAGACTGCCTAAAATGAGGAAAATCACATCTGTTTAAACTCCTTTCACAACATTTATGCTCAGTATTGCACCTTCTCAACAAGTAAACGGCTCCGCGGTCGTGTCCTGATTTCTGATGGAAATACAATTCGCTCGGATTGTCACTCATCGCCAGAAATTCTGTCTGTTGCAACAAAAACTCCCACTTTGCTGAGTCCATCCCAGCTGTCTGCTTTATTCTCGTAAAACATTTTGTTTCTAGATAGACCCGTATGAATGGATCAAATGAAACAGACCCCAAATGTACCAATGATTTTAAGAGCAAAATTATTTATAGCTCTGATTCACTCTTCCTGCTCCTCTGTTAACACAATCTGCAACAGGAATCACTGATGGCTACAAGCTGTGAAAGAAGCCGAAGCGGCTCCGCAGAAGGCGGGGTATGGACAGAGCTCTGAGTGGACAGAGCTGTGAACGGCTCATCCACGGCCCAGATAGGCTTTGTTATTTTTATGTGTGAGGAGTGCCATGTGTACGTGTGCAGGCGAGGAAATGCGTGTGTCACACGGTCAGTACATGGTTGAGTCAAATTTCCCCCATAACTCCTATGAACCATTGACTAATGATGAAATGATGACGTTAATAGGTTAACTCAAAAACCACAGAACTGACTCCAAATACGGCCAAGTCATGTCCATCCGCCTAAAGCTAATTATACCCGCAAGATAAAAATGAAAACCGGCCAATTGGGCGGAAAACCATCTAATCTGGCAACACTGGAAACAACTGTTTTCTACTTCTACGTGTAGTGGGGTGTCATCGCTGATCTCTATTTAATCACTGGATTGCTGATTGGCCGTTGGAGTACACGTCGCTGTAAAGCCACCAGCCGCCATATTGGTACTCCCTATTTTGCTCCAGTAACTAGGGAATATGTGCTACAGGATCGAACAACGATGATTTTCTCATGTTCAGGGGGGCTTAAGACTTTTAAAATGTCAAATGCCATATACTTTTATGCTGTGTCCGTGCATTAGCCTCTAAATCTGACATAGATTTACAATAGACCTAAATTAATGAACCAATTTAAGTACTCCACAGAGCTTCAGTTTCTACACTGGAAAAATCGCATAAATTTGCCAAATACACACTCAAGTGTACATGTATATCTATACATTACATACACAGCGTGTGTATGCACACACATTTCTGCATAATAATAATAATAATAATAATATTGCAAGTAACAGTAAACAAAATAGCAAAAATATCTTCAATGATGTAATAATATGCAGAGTTGCGGTTGTAGTTGAGAATTTGCATATACTATACATACAAGTATTTATGAACATACTTGCACCCATTGCACCCTTCTCACATTCTGCACCCATTGTTCATCCGTGCAGCATCACTGTGTGGAAATCTGCAATCAACCATATATATATATATATATATATATATATATATATATATATATATATATATATATATATATATATATATAAACATGCAAAATATTTCAGCACATGACTTTCTCAGTACTTGATAGTGTTAGTACGTCCACTGGCTGTAAAATTACCAGTGAAACGTTTTCCCACAGCCAGAAAACTGCTTGTTGTCGAAGTCAAATGCTGCACATGTCGGCATGTTTACGTTGTGATTCTGTGAGAGTAGGGAGTAGAAAGATGGCGGCCAGTCAGCAATCCAGTGATCAGTGGGTGTCATATGCTTGGCGAAGGAGCACAACGCTGCCCTCTAGAGTCTAGGAGAAAAGTGCTACTTCAGAGGAAAAGCAACACGGAGCATGAACGCTGCAGACGTAGGTTCAGCACATCTCTTTTCTGTGCAGAACCTACATGCGTTAAACATAACGCAACCTTTGCTCCTATTATGGCAACACTGCTTAAAAAATCTCCATGAGCAGCATCTCTGCTCAGCAGTCAACTGAGCACCTTGCTATTCTTGCGTTTCTCTAGAAAATGCAGCCAAATGAGGTAATATGGTGAACAATTTTACGCCTTGAAAGCGACCCTTAAATTTGGCCGGAGTTTATTTTGTAATTTAGCTTTCTACGTCATCAGTATTCTCAGCACAGTCTAGGTGTGAAAATCAAAGATTAATGTGGTAAATCATCAGATTCGTGGTTGCCTCTGTTTTTTTAAATAAAACCAATTAGATCATGTAATGCATTTTATTTTTAAACTGTGTGGGTGTCGTGAAACGGTGGCACTTTTACACAAGATTACTAGACCTTTTTGTTTTTTTGTACTAACAGTGTGTAACTCCCAGTTTATGATAGTATGTGTGCTATATAAAGTGCAGTGGCTTGACCACCTGTTGCAGAGATGAGCTGTTGTTTAAATGATATTTTTTTAACCTCCTTTGTGACAACAAGGCTTAATCAGCCCACTGGAGCAAAAGCTCTGCTGTGTGTGTAGTAGGGCTGGGCGCTAAATAGATTTAACAGATTCATTCAAAATTACAGCTTATTAAGATTTATTTTTTTGAAAACCAGGATTTTATTTAGCCAATGCGCTTATTTGAGATCCCTGAAGAGCGTAGCTTGCAATGCTGAGTATATGTTTAGGAAATTCTATTGAAAAGAGGAAAACATTTTTTTTATCATAGGACAAGACACTTTGTTATTCATTTACTTTTTTAAAGCTAAGTTGAAGTGAAGCCTGCTCTTTGGTAATTGTGTAAAACCAGCAGCAGACATTTAGTTCGACTTTCATTGTTTACAACAGCAGGGCCGCCATCTTGTTTTACCAGCATGTTTCACAGCTTTTTGTTAGTTGTACTTTGAATTCAGGTCAACACCCAGACAAAACGCTTCACATAAAAGCATGTTTTTAAAATAATTTATTTTTGTGAAATGTAAAAGGAGGGGAAAATGGATTTCATGGGATTTGGTATGATAAAATCGTAGATTTAATTTTTAAGCCATATTGCCAAGCTCTAGCCTGTAGGGTGACATACAGCAGAGGGGTGGAATAGGTTCTCCACATTGGAGCGCATTCCTTCCAGTGGCCTACTCTCCCTCTCTGTGTTCTGTCCAAATGGTTTTAGCCGCCTTTTTAATCAGTTTGTTGTTAATGGAAGTAGGAGTATCACTGGACGTCACCTATCAAGAACTTCCTGTGCTCATGAAAAAGAGATCCCAGAGAAGACAGACGGTTCCTCGCCTTCTTTTACTCGTTACAGAGCCTCCTCTCCACAGACACACATGAGTAAAGGATGGCCTTCTTTAACAACTCAGAAAACTCAGCTGCGTTTGAATAAATTTGGCAAAAATTTGAACCAACCAAATTTGGTATTTTAGGCCTGCCTTGTTTTCTGTCACATGATTCAAAACTCAAGTTTTCTTTTGAGATTAAAAATGTATAATTTATTTATTTCATTTTAAAAAAAGAATAAAAGTTTTGATATAATATATTATGACCCAATTAATCCTAAACTCCACTCCCCTTTTCTCCTGATGGCCAACCTGCCTTAGTAACTAGTGACTCAGCTGGGAACAGAAACCTGTGTGGACGAAGCAGGTTTTATTGCTGCTTTCAGATCACATCTTTAAATGACTTCCATGTGTTTCATTTGAAATCTAGTTCTCAACCTCGTTTCCAATGAAAGCGTTCAACCTCAGCCGGACGACTGTAACACCAACGTAGCTTTGTATTAAGCCGCGCTTCACTTCTTCAGAGGATTTCTATTTCTAGAACAGATCTGAGGCTTTTTTCCTTTTCCTGACTCACTGTTATTTTTATCGGCCACAAAAATCTGTCCTTAGAATTCATTCCAGGTTTAAACTTCATAATTCTGTTACTTCTTCCCGATGATCTGCTCATTTATTTGACTTTTTTGGCTGTGAAAGCTTTGCAAATATTAAATGTATTTTCGGGGAGAAAAAAATGAAGTATTAAAGAAGGGGTTAACATTTAGGATGGGAAGAAGTCGGGTCTGTTTGTTGGGAAACTTGTTGGTTGATGCTGGTTATGCACTGGTTGAGCTTTTTGTAAAAAATCTAAACGTGTAAAATAATAATCATAATAAAAGCATGCAACCCAACTAGAGTCTAATGTCAGACATGGAAATGTGCTTTGATCTGGCAACACGAGGAGCGCGGCTGGATCTGTGAGAATGGGAGGAGGACTTATTTCATGCAGCAGCGTTTAGATCTGGTCACGTTGCTGTCAGGCCTTCTGATCGGCGACGCAAGGACAAAAACTTTAATCATTGGCTAAACTTTAAACGTGTATAACAACACAATAAAACCACGTGAACACAAAGGTCACAGTTTTGACCAGAAACCTTTAGTATAAAGGTGCGTCAGGACTGCCGGAACCAGGAACCAATCACCACAAAGCCTGTAGAAACCTTCCTCTGTAAATGGTCCTGCTAAATGATGTTCTTTTCTTGAACCCTGAACCAAAGCTCTCTTTCTTTCTGAGAGTCAGGAGTACCTACACATTTCCATCCTGTGTGGAGTAGCTTGGCTGTTAGACCTTAACCCCTCAGCTCTAATCTGAGGTGCACGCTGACTTAGTCTGATTTCTCTGCTTTTAGTCTGATCTCACTGCTTTTAATTGCCTTCTGGACTCCGGTGTTGTGGTAGGCGGAGCTCTGTGGCCCTAGATCTGAGCGGCGCTCTGGCTGGAGGAGGAGCCGGTCAGTGCCAGGGGGACCGGTTCTAGATTTTGGGAAGTTGTGCAGAAAATTCCTGTAGGAACCCATAGTTAAAACATGTTAACACACATTTCCTGAGGGTTTATCTGCAGTCAGTCCAAGCTAAAAGTTATTTTTCATTTTATTACTATAAAGCTGACAATGGCTTCATATAATTGCTAAGTAGGGTGTTTGCCAACACAGGTGAGTCATCTTCACATAATTCCTCCTAAGCTGACGTCATAAACTCGTGTTTATTTCTCATCCTCGGGGTGTTTAGTTGGGCTGTAGCAAAATGCTTCAGCTGTATTACAGCGGATCATTTTCTCAACTCAGTCCTTGAGGAGCTTTCCACCCTTCTACCCAAAGAGCAACCATGTAGGGCTAACAAAAAGGGCGTGAAGCTGTCTTTGTTCAGTAATAAATTCTGCTTTTCTTAAACAGGTATTGGAGCGATCGAGGGCTTTCTCTTGTAGCCCAGAATGGACAGCTTCTTCAAGGCAGCTGTTTGTGATCTGGACAAAGTTCTTGATGACTTTGAGCTCAATCCAGGTAAGATCACACCTCCACTAGCTAGACTACAATAGGTATGGAGGAGATCAATGGCCACCCTGAGAGATTATTACGGAATGCCATACCTGCTTGATATTCTCTGCTTCTCAGAAGCTTTCAAAGAGCACATGGGGCATTACAGGGTCAAGGTGTGAAGCTGCATCCTGGAAAGTGTGATGTTGCGTTCAGACCAAACACCTTTTGAGCATCAAGGGCATCAGATTTACATGCAGTCTATGGTGGACGCGCCTCGGGGGGCTTCCAGAGGTCCTGCGGCACATCATGTGCAACTAGCGCTGCACGTTTTGAAGCTTTTTGCATGTTTCGTGCTGCAAATTTGGTTTGATGCGCATTAAGCGCCTCTGGAGCGGCCAACGCAACAGCTGGAAAGTCTGAACTTTTGCAGCTGGATGCGGGGCGTCAACCAATCAGAGAGACTTACTATGTGACGTAGTGGGAGATTTTCTGACAGGAAAATAATTTTTACTTCAGATGACTGATAAATGTTAACATCAAGATGGCCACTAACCAGAGACAGATGGACAGACACTCTTCAGCTCAAATGGGGCACCTGTAGTTGATGTCCTGGCGGGAGATGCGGGTTCTGATGCCGGTCAGCAGGTTGGCAAACTGGGCTCGGGTGAGACGTAAATAGCGCTGAAAGTGACCCTCGTCAGCACGCAGCTCCTACATTAAGTGGCGAAACTCACCAAACTGAAAAGGCCTCTGAAATATGTGCTGAATTCAGACACGGCGCAGATAGAGTGGCTTGGCTTTATATTATTCACTAAATAAAGCCAAGCCACTTTCTTGATTTAATCCGTAATCTTACAAAGAGTCCGGCCGAGGAAAAGAACAGAGTAGTTCCTCCCAACAGGAGCCTCTTGGTCAGAGCGTTGAAGTTCTAGACTGCGTGTCGGACTTTTATGTGCACAAGCAGCCAATTTGAGGTGTTGGACGCCTTCTTGATGCTGTTTGGTTAGGACGTAGCATGAGTTGTCCAAGACCAACGTTTGCACTTGGTTAGTGCAGATGAAGTTCAGGTTGGTACCCAAGACCTAGACATTGTGATGACTCTAAAAGTTAAATCACCACAGACAGTTGGCAAATCTTGGATTCATATGTTGCCATCAGAACTTGTCAGGGACTGCTCAATCGCTGTATGCGTTACTCAAGAGAAAGTCCTCAACATCGTCAACCCAACACCACCAAGGAAGGACCAAAGAACCCCAGTTACCATCCAGGGTGCCTAATGGAATCAATACCAAGAGCAATACGCAATACCAGTTTTGGCACTGAAGCAAAAATAAATGTTTTTTTTCTAATACAGATAAAAACAACAATTTAATTTTTGCTTAGTGTGCTTGTCCAATTACAAAATGACAGTATTGTCATTGTCCTAAAAAGGACATTAAGACGTGGGCAAGTAAGCAGCCATTTAGATGAAAGGAAATCTGAACTTCTATAGGAACCACCAGCTAGGAGTGTCGATCCAGGAAACTGATTTAAAGCTGGAACAGTTGGGAACACAGATGCCCTAAATGAATGCTTAGCTTACAGTCATTTTTATTTTATTGTATTTATTTGTAACAGTCCTTTATCAGTTGTTCTGTTCATAGGGACTAAAGATGGCTGAAGTTTTAAGGTTGATTCAACAGATCTTTTTAATGAGCTGCAAACTGGTGTCCCTTCTCTGCGCTGCCCAGTCACACGCTGTATTCAGCATCATGTGGTTTCAGGATTTGGGAAACATGTAGGTTATAATAGTCAGTCAGATAAATCATTTTTTACCAAAGATTTCTTGGGAAATTCTAGAAATTTCAGTCTGGGGTTTGACGTTCTGAACTGAAAAAGGTTGCCTGAATCCCGATCGTGATAAACTCTTTTTGTTCATATGCAGTGCTATGAGAAAGTTTCTGCCTTTTCTTATTGCAGAGGTTCAATTTGATGATGTAACAAGTTTCTAATGTAGCTGTCATGAGCTTGTAAAACAGCTGCTTTAAAACTGTTCTACAGCTGTTGATAAGAGCTTCTTGTTATTAAATAAAGTTCTTTAAACTATATTCATTGACTGGTCATGAATGGCGTAAGAGAGCTCATGTTTTTTTTAAATCAAAATTGAGATTTTATGTAATCGTGTTGGTCTTTGTTGTTGGTTTGAAATTTAATATTGTGATTGGCTGAGCCATGAAACACATTCAGTAATAATCGCCACAGAAATGTGCCACATAAATGATTAGACCTTTTTTTTATGAAATCATCCGTTTATTTTAGATGCAGCTCTGAACTTTTGTTTTTTTTTGGCTTGCAGAGGATCTTGACTGCAGGCCTGTTTTCCTGAAGCCCCCCGTGTACCCGTTCTCCTCGCTGGGCCCCCAGGGCTCCTCCTCAGAGCTCCCCAGTGCCCCACCAAGCCTCCCAGACCTCAATTCTCTTCATTATGCCTCTGCAAGAAGTTGTTCAGATGGCCCCAGTGGCCACCCCCACAGTACCGATGGTGGCGAGGTCAGAGGTCAGCCCCTGACCGGCGTTGACCTTCTGTCTTCTGTGGACCGCAGGCCGCCTCAGAGCTCAGCGCCCCCGTGCCCGGACAGAACTCTGAAGCCAGTGTGCGACCTTGTAAATGATGCCAGCTCAGCCATCCTGGTCCGGACCAACAGCCACGATGCTTTTAGGCAGCTGGATGTGACCGAGCAGCAAATGGTGGAGGAGGAGGAGGAGGCGCTGCTGGTGGACTTTGACAGCCCCGTGGTCACAGAGAGCAGAACAGAGCTCAACTTCAACAGTGTCCTGGAGGAGCAGAACTGTGCAGCGACAGACGAGCTGCTGAGGCTAAACCCTCATCAGCAGGGCGGCGGTTACTGCGCTTCCCTCAGTCTGCTGGACATCATTTTTCCTGCAGCAGTGGAGAAGAGCTCAGATCCTGCAGATGGGTCGCTGCCAGCCAGGGCCACGGAGTCAGCTGACGGAGACAAGAAGGAGAAGGAAGAGGAAGAGGTCTTCTCCTCAGAGCAGCCGGTGGACCGCCGTCAGACCCATCCTGCAGAAAGCAATAAGCAAGGGACGCCGTTAAATGAGGAGCAGGCTGTGTCTGAAGGTGGAGCCGAGTCCGCTGAGGAGCTGAAGTATGAATCCTCCAGTGAAGCCGTCAGCTTGTCATGCCTGCCGATAGCTGTGTCGATGTGTGGCGCTCTGGTGAACTCAGGCGCCTCAGAAGATGATTCAGGGGCAGCTGCGGAGCGTTGTGATGCTGCAGAGGTGTCTGAGAACGCAGAGACGGCCACGCCGTCAGCTCTGGAGACGGAGGACGATGCCAGGGACTCCATCAGGGAGGACGGGCCCTGTTCTGAAAAGGCCTCTGATCTGGAGCAGGTTTCAGAGGGCAGGCTGTCTCCAGAGGGCCAGAACATTCCTTTTGAATCTGCTGCTGCTGCTGCAGCGACCACGCCTGCTGAGCCGTCCACCTGGGATGGTTCAGAGCCCAGTCCAGTCCACCCTCCTGAGTTTGGTTTTGAATATCTACCCGAGAGCGACCAGGCTGAGCTGCTGGTCACCGACGAAGAGTTGGACGCCTTCCTGCAGACGCACGCTGAAGCAGAGCAGGGTGCAGGGGCCGCTTTTTGCTGCAGCGCTGGAGATGATAGCCAACCAGAGTGCCTCTCACAATTCGCCCAAGTTTCTGAAGAAGGCCAAGAACCACAAAGCTGTGGTCAAGACGGACAGGGCAGCCCAGAGGGACCGTCCTCTCCTGAAAGCTCCAGAGCCGCTGCTGTATCTCCAGAGGGCAGCTCCGATCCTGCTGCTCCTCCATCAGTATTACCAGACTCTCTTACTCCATGCCAAGAAGACCCCTCCAGGGTCAGCTACTCTCTAACCAGCAGCGCTTCCCCGGCCCAGCACAACAGTAGCTCTGATCACTCCTATGGAGGTGCCAGACCAAAACAGCCTCACAGCCAAACTGCCAGACCTCCACCAGCCGGAGAGGAAGCGCCGGAGCTTAGTGCACCTCCAACACCAGAGGACGAGGAGAGCCCAAGTCCTACAGGGGAGCGCTCCAAATTCAGGGACCCCAACTTTGACAACACCCCTCAGGATCACAGAGATTTCTCCGTAGGGTTGGATGAGCTCTCAGAGCCGCCTCCGTACCCTGGGGAGGAGCCGGCAGGCGGGGCCAGGCCAGCACACGGGAGGAGGGACGGCCCGGAGGAGCTGGGGAGCAGGCAGCCTGCGTGGGTGCCGGACGCCGAAGCTCCTAACTGTATGAAATGCAACCAGAGATTCACCTTCACCAAGAGGCGGCATCACTGTCGAGCATGCGGGAAGGTAGGTCTGCAGTCCGCCACCGTCCTTCATGCCATCAGATCCTGCTCGATGCTTGTTACGCGTTGGCGTTGGTCATGACAGGCGCTGCTGTCCCGCTGAATGAGCAGCAGATTAAGCTCACGACCAGAGATGTTCTTTCAGGTTCTGATTTGGTCCTCGCCAGCAGACGGTAGCAACTTTAGATGGTAAACTAACGTCCAGTCACACACTGACCTCTAAGCTTTCATGATCAGCTACACGCACTGCTCAGGTCAGCTGGACAGATGAGCTGAAGGCCACGTGAGCCTAAGCTGAAACATATAAGGCAATGAGGGGTTGTCTAAATCTGTTGTTGTGCTTCATTTCTCTCTTAAAGCGTTTACTGTCTGCCTTTCTCTTTTAGATTATGGCGGCACAACTTTAAGGTGGTGCAGTTACTGTTAAATCCATTCCAAGTCACCAGTTAGCTGTCTGTGTGTATCCTATTACAACCACATGCTGCGGGCTTTATTGTTGTGTTTTTATGCGGTAGACCAGCACAAAGTAGCACATCATTGTGACGTGAAAGGAAGAGGGTGTTTTTATAAAAATCTGAAAAGTGTGGTGTGCCTATGTATTTAGTCACCGTTCCTCTAATGCAAATTGCCTGCAGCGATCGCCATCAGGAAGCTTTATAGTAAGAGGGGAGTCTCCTTGAATTGAAGACATTGCAGCAACCAGTGGGTTTTATTTATCTTGTTCTAAATTTGAATGTCTTTATTTATTCGTTTGTTTAAATCATCCATTTCTTTTGTTCAGCTCTTTGGTCAGTGCCCGCCCGCTGTTCTAAAATTGTCTTGTAAAAAAAATTGGCTTGGCTGATTAGAAAAGGCAGTGATTTAATCTCAGTGTCTTAGTTATGAATCCTGCAAAGGGCCCTGAAGTTTGTTCCAGGACGTTGGTGAACAAAAAACATTGAGACCCAGAAACCCAGCAGACAGGTTTGCTACCTGAGGAGAGGTCTGAGGCGGGGTTAGGGTGTAAAATATTATCCCAAGCTTTGGACAAGTCACGTTACACTTTTCTGTAAGGGGGGAGGGGGTGGAGCTAAATACATGGTAGTCCTGGAAGGAATCCCTGGTAGAGGCTGCAAGAGACTGGAAACTGGCTCAGAGGTTCACCTTCCAGCACGGCAACAACCCTAGACATACGGCCAGAGCTACAATACAGGTGTAAACTAAGAAATATGCTATTTAATGCCTTCCTATTCCCATTTAAATCATTCACTTATGGTTTATATAATGCTTTGGTCTCAATTTCTCATTATTGTTGCTCCTGAGCCCGTCTTTTATCCCTGTTCTGAGGCACATCTGAGAGCAACTCATTTTGGTGCTGTTTCTTTAAAACTGAAGGAGGCACTTCACCTTAGTCCACAACAAAATGTATTTAAGGGCTAAAAAAGTGGATTTTGCATATGTCCTCTTTTAAGATAAAAGCATGTTGATGTTAGCACACTGAACCCAGCTATAGACCACAATAAGTGCCACATCATTATATTATAACTTCAGTGTCTATATCATTAAGAGTTAGATCATACAAAGTGCTCATTATAAAAGCACACTGCAGCAGAGATGAGAGTTTCTGAAGTGTTCAGTTGAACTACGAGGCATTACTATTGGCCCACTAAAAGAGCTCCTGAGTTCATTAAAGACACTGGAGAGGGTGGTCCTTGAGAGACAGAACAGTCTTAAGTTTACTTATCATCTTTTTGTCCATGATAATATCCACTGAGTCGAGATTTAATTCAGCCACTGAGCCGGCCCTAATGGTCAGTTTGTTCAGTCTGTGTTTGTCCTCAACAGTGATGCTCCTGCCCCAACACAGTGCAGCATAAAACAACACGCTGGCCCCATTCCCCTGATAAAACCCATTCAGGAGTCTCCTGCTCATGTCAAAGGACCTCCGCTCTCTAAGAGAAAAACACCCCAATCTGGTCTGAGCCTTTTTAACAACAGCATCACTGTTCTTTTTCCAGTTTCATTTACTGTCAAGGTACAATATTTGTATGTTTCAACAATTTCAGCAGTTTGACCTTTGAAGACCACTAGAGTGAAAGTTTCTTTTTTTTCTTTCTGAAATCAATAATTAGCTCTTTTGTTTTACCAACATTAAGTTGCAAGAAGTTGGCGCCACGTCATCGAACAAAGGTGTTAAAAGCATGTTGGTTAAAATGGCAGAGTCTATAAAACGATTGTTTAAAAACAAGAAAATATAAAAACATGTCACTCGACTCGCACTCACATCCATGACAGTGGCGCCAAAAAAAAGAATACTTTATGAAGCACCATATATAATATATATTAGATAGATATATAGTAGAGAGATAGATATGGAGAGTATATAGAAAGAGAGTATATATGATGATATATATAGAGTATAGAGATTTTGTTTATAGATATATATATATATTGGTGTTTTATAGAGGCATTATAGAATTTTGGTTATATATATATATGTTTTTGGATATATGAATCTATATATATATCTATTTTTTATATATATATAATATATCTATCATATATATTATCTATATATCTATATATATATATATTTTAATAGTTATGATCAGTCGCCTTATTCATTTATTCATCCATTGGTTTTTATATTCATGCTGCCTCTAAGGGGGAACATTGCAGGATTGCCTAAAGAAGACCTAATGTACTGCTGTTAAAGCATGCAAGGTGAATCGTTTGTTTCTGGCGTCTGTGCCCCAGGAATGGTTAAAACGGAAGATTACATCCCGGAGCTAAAAATAGCCCTATGGCAAAGAGCATGAGTCAGCGGTTCTTTTTCCAGCTCCTCTTCAGATCTCCGCTGAGCCATGCGTCCTAAAGCTGCGGCTAAGCCCTTTAAGGACCCCCGATTAAAGCAGGAATAGAAGCGACTGCTCAGGATGTTATTGTTTACAGCCCAGGCGATATGATTTGTCGTTGCTACTCCTGCCGCCGCTGCTGCTGCTGCTGCTGCTGCTGCGGCTGCTGCGCGGGGCCGCACCAACATGTCAGGATTGTCTCACAATAGTTTTCATTCTTTCTCTGTCTGCTGGAGCAAGTCGCCGTTGCCTTCATTGTCGCTCTCTTTCCGTGGCAGGTGTACTGCACTGGGTGCTGCAACAGAAAGTGCAAGCTGAAGTACCTCGACAAGGAGGCTCGCGTGTGCGTCCTCTGCTTTGAGACCATACACAAAGGTAAGAGGCATGCTGTTGGTCCATTTATGCGCTTTACTGCAGCCACAAATCCCAGGATAGAGGGTCGGTTGTTTAACTATTGAGCTCCCCGTCTTAGATTAGCATTTAGCACGCAGGATCCCAGGTCTTCATTTGGTTAAGTGGCAAAAAAAAAACATGTTAGGAAATTCACCGCTGTTGTCTTCAGTGAGAAACTTTTAGATTTTTAGTCTAAATTTGGGTGGACAATCAGTCAGAAGGATTTAATAATAATGATGATGTTAATATTAAAAGTGAAGTAAATTAAAGTTACTCAGAGGATGAGTTGATGTTTATCCTCCTTTTGACAACAAGGTTAAGTGATGCACTACAGATGCTGATGTGGACATCTTGGAATGAATGTGGCTCCTTTTCTCCTGCTTGGAGCTGGACTTTGAGTAGGAAACGGCCAGTTTCCTGTTTTGCTTACCTGGCAGTGGCGATTTAAACACCACAACAAGCTTAACGCAACATTTAGAGCATCAACAGAAGCAGAAGGTGGACATATTTTCTGAGTCAGAAATTGTCCACAGTGTGTCTTGTGGATTGCTGAGATACTAGAGCAGCTACATACCTGCATACTTTGTCTACTATGTCTCTAGACATGTGTTTCAGGCTAAAACTGAAGTCTTCATGTGATATTCCTACAATCCAGGCCTCGGGCTGTGACAGTGCTCTGAATGCCGCTTTGGTGCTGATGCACGTGGCTAAACTGGTTATGGTGACTTTAGTTGTGATTAATTGAATCAATGTTAGTGGGCTTATTACCATGTAACTGCCAGTGAGTATTTTAACTCTTCATGGGAATGACACAACTATAATGCTGGCTAGGGTTGGGCAATATATCGAGATTTTAAAAATATTAAGATTTGTTTTAAAGAGATATATATTGTTTATATTGAGATGGTCTATGTTACATTACAATTACCTTTGATGTATTCCAGTAAGTTATTTATCAGCAGTTTCTCATTTTTATCTGCAGCTGTGTGATTAAAAATGTACCTGTGAGACATTTGGGATAAGGCTTTGATTCAGAGAGGCCTTTTTATAATTACTTTATGAAATGAAAAACATATCGTATCGGATATTCAGTCTAAAAGTATCAAGGTATTATTTTTGGTCCATGTCGCCCAGCCCTAATGTTGGCAGTGCACATTATTTCTTTGATCTAATGATTTCCTGCCTTGTCTCCTTTAATCTGAGCATTTTATTATAACCTTTTAAAATGAAATTCCCAGTAAAAGTGTAATGAAAGTTTTCTCGTATGGATGGCATCAGCTCTCTGTGCACCTGCCCTCAGCTACGATGCTCCAGCTAACAGCGCACAGGTGTCTATGTGGGACAGAGCTGGCATAGAGAGCACAGAGCGTAGTGTCCGAAATTAACTTCCTGATTCACCGGCCAAGCATATTTTTTACTAACCTGACAAAAGCCAGCTGTATGTCGCTCCGCCTAGCTCCACTCACATACATCTGGGACACCGCCATTGGAATTGCCTTTACTGAAGGCTGGGCCTTATCAAAACTTCTTGCATATGATTGGATAAGCCACTTGTCTGTCATCTTTATTGACGTGCTATTTCAACCACTCACACCGAAGCTAACCCGTGACGCTGATGATAGCGACGCAGGAATAAATAAATAAATAATAATAATGTGTTTGCGGCTCTATTGGCACGCGTTTTATTGACAGTGAGCTGACAGGAAGAGGGGGGAAGACAGGCGGCAAAGCGCCGCGGGTCGGAGTCGATTCCGGGCCGACCGCGTCGAGGACTAAAGGCCTCCTAACATAGTTAGCGCTAACCGCTCCGGGGCGCGTCCGCGTCTGCACCTCCGCTGCAGACGCGGACGCGCCCCGGAAAACAAAACTTGCCAAATCCGGTCGGGAGAAGGGCGAAAACATGGTTTCCACCAACAAAAGCCTTCAGAGGCGTTCTCTGATGTTCTTTTAATGAAACAATATTAGGTAGATTGGACAACACGGAAGAAATAGCAGCATCAATGTTAACGCTTGCTTCCTCGACGAGCCGCCATTGCTATCAAAACAGTCTCACGTCATGGTCACGTCTCCACTGCGTCACATCTATGAAATGCCAGCCCTGCGTCCTGATTGGCCAGACCATAAATTTGGTTGGAGAAATCACTTTCTACCGGCGGTGTCCCAGATGTATGTGAGTGGAGCTAGGTGGAGCAACATACAGCTGGCTTTTGTCAGGTTAATTTTTTACTGGCCAAAGTAAGTCTGACTGACTCCTGCTAAATATCTCCACATAATTCTGCTACGTAATTAGCCTGAGCTAAACGCTAGTTGTTAGCAAACTGGCATGGCGTAGTTGCTGTGGTTCTCGCGTCACATGTGCGAGTGTTTGTGTACGTTTGTTGTCATACAAGCTGACAGCAGAGGAACATAAAGAAGCATCTACCCAAATGACTGAAAAACATGACTTACTTGGCACAAACATTTATGCGCCATGTGGCAGCTAGCCCTCTGAAATTTACACGCCAAACAGAAAATTTACTCACATTTGGCGTCTGACCAGTGTTCATTTCCGTAGCTGACGGCAAGTATGAAGCAGGAGAGACCATTCATGATTACCTGGCGCTACATTGAAATATGCAGCAAGCTGAGTGATCAATATAGAGAGAAGCCCAATTGGCGTCAGTACTGTTCAAATGCTTCCATTTCCTTAGCCGGAGCAAGATGTGACTTTTAGGCTGTGGTTAGATGTTTTACCTGAGAGCCAGTTAACTTCATGCTGGTGCTGGGAAGGCTGTTCTACAGGAGGTCTCTGGGTAACTAACCATCAGTAAATTACCAGGAAAGAGACAGAGGAGTCTCCAGCATCCTCACATCACGTCTCCAGCACAATCATGCTAATCTCAGCAATGCAGCGTGTAGTGGGAATGGTTGGCCCATGTCTGGAGAGTTGTTATGCTTTAATGCGCTCATGAAACACATGTTTTACAAAATATAATGATGAATGATTGAGGTGTTTTTAAGCACTAAACGGAGATGTCGTGTGACGTCGCTGATTCCTGGTGTACATTTGGTTTTCCCCTTTTCTGTCTTACACACCTGCTGTTGCACAACCCTGCTGACACAGTTTCTGTTCAGCATCGTCAGTTCTGGTTCCTTTCAGCAATCAGGACCTAAGAGCTTTTTGTTGGGGCTGAACAGTACCTACAGTTTCCCCCATAGCGTCACATTTGTATAGAATAAATATTCCAGAAATCTTGTGTACATTTTAAACACGGGCTTCTAAAGCTATCCAAAGAATAGAAAAGGTCCAGTTTTAAATCAGGCTACGGAGTAGTGTGTTTAAAACAAAGGTTTGATTTGTACGTTCTGATGCGTGAGCGTTGAGCTCTCACCAGTGAGGAAACGACCACACCAACTCAATCAGTTCATCTCTCAAAGGTGTTTTGACTGGTGGCATTTCCCATCACGCATTGCAGCATTTATTCCTGCCTGTCTGATTCTGCGTTTTAAGGACGTGATTAAAAGTTCTCCTAAGTATTAATATTGGAGCTATTCTATACAGGATGGTTTGTCAGTGTAGAACTATAACGAAGGTAATGCTTAACTGTGTCAGCTTCTCCTTCTCTGATGTACAAAGGCATCTTGTTGTGTTTAGACTGCAGCAGAGAGGAGGGTGGTGATGGATGGAGGCGCCGAGAAGGGGAAGGAGAATTAGGGCAGGGCTCTGCGTTTTGTCCTTGGTTTTTATGGGTATGTGTGCTTGTGACTGGTCCAGGGCCAGCTTAGCGCAGCGCAGCAGACATGTGACGCTCACACGCTGGCTGAGTGAAAAACAAAAAAGGTGATCCACTTTCATGGCTCGCATTTGCTGCCGAGGCGCAGGCTGTTGCGGTCTCCTTTCCTCCCGTCTTACGTCAGTGTCTAAAGGCACACATGCACACACAGCAGCAGCCTGAAGCTAACAGCCTATTAATGCTAACGGCACAGTCCTGGAAATTGACTGTTTAGAAAAGCTGTGCTGGCTGGTCTGAGGTCAGTCTGAGGAATAGACTTGTGGTCATTTGGACTGATGGAGGTGTAGCAGAGCAGACAATGACGAGGTAAGATGGGGTTCACTGAGATCTCTACGTTTCTGCAGTCTGACAGTGTGCTTTGACTACATGTGAGGAGTATCTCTGCATTATCTCCTCTATCAGGGATCCATGCCAGAGTACAAGTTCTGCTTTCTTCTGTGTGTTTTTATCTTTACTGGACCGGATGGCTGCAACACATGTGCTTCAGTATTGCATGTTTCTGTTAGGCTGTTGGTCCACATCATTGATAAAGCTTCCTGATGCCTCGTTAGAGGTGTAACAGCACATCAATTAAATGATTAGCGATCCAATTACAATTAAATTAAAACAAACAGTTAAAACAAACAGACTGAAACACGGCTTCCTCCCAAAAAGCAATTCATATCATAAACTCCAATATGCACTGATTTTTATGGTGGTACATGTTGCAAATATCACCATATATATATATATATATTTTTTATATTGTATTTATGTTGGTTTTCTTACAATCAAACAATCAATTCAGTCACTGGAGCTTGCATTTTACAAGCTCACTGTACATGTGTATAGTGACAATAAATTCAAATTCGCCTCGATGCAAAATTAAAGTATCGACCCTCACTGTTGCCTTTAAGATATGCCTTTATTTTGAAATTCATAAGACTATAATGAACATTTGATCTATTTTTATATTTTTTTCATTACAATTAGAAGAAAATTTTTAATTACTTGATGCTTGTAAGAGCTTAGAAATAAAATGGTCCAGTCATATTCAGGTTTTTTCTGTGAGTAGATTTCAGTGTAAATGATCGTGTTAGTTGGGCATGTGGTGTCGCGTCATATTGAATAGCAGATTTAAGAATTTAATGGAAATCATATCGTGGCATCTTGGTTTCACTGAGTTTTCCTTGGAATACCTTTTATAGATATATCATCTGCTAGCTCTGTGGAGACTTTAGGTAACTGGGTAGCTGGAAAAACGTGCGGTGCTCCACTGATCAGGCCAAAGTAGCTGCTTAATGTTTGTATGACAGAGATGTGGCTAAAATTATCAAAATATTCAAACAGTTGTCTCTGCTGGTCAGATCGGAATGTGTTTTTTTTTTTTTTTTTAAACGATCTGATGGTTAAAACTTGAATTTGGATTTCATCCTTTGTGTCAGAATCAAAATCAGTCGACCCAAATAAACTGAAATATCTTTCCTTGCACTGTAGTTTGCAGGAAATGCTCTTACATCCCAGAAACAATAAGTACCTCCTTCAGAATGTAAATGTTGTTAGTCGTATAAAAAAATTTAATTTGTAGCATGTTTCGGGGCTACAGCTCCGAAGTATCAGCCAGGTCTGGTCCTGGTACCAGCGCTGCTTCTAAACCCAAATTGGCAGATTACTCCTGACCATGCGAACATGGAGTAGGTACTACTGATATTTTTCCTTACTTTGTAGAAATATCAGCGTCAGATAGGGCCATGGCTAAAACAAAAAGGGTACCAATGTTGCACCAGAAGGTGGCGATAACCTCAAAAACATCCAAAGTGGAAGCAAGAACACCCTGAGCCTGGCGGAGCCAGTATTGAACCTAATAACGTCTATTTAGCGGTTCCTCTCAGATGTTAATGTCTCAACACGTGTTTGAATCTTAATGGGAAAGATGTTTAGAGCAAGGACAGGAAGATGTGGAAAAGGCGTCTGCTTGCGATGTTTCTTTAACAAAAAGCAGGCACGCAGGAAGTAGATTATCGGTTCTGAAAGGAGGAGGCACCACATAGCTCTAACTAATCTCATTTCTTTCTCATCAAACCTTCTGTTTGGGTTTGGACCGGAGGTGGACTGAAATGCCTATTTGTGAAACGACCAATGTTCAGCTACACGTTTCTGTTTGCTTCAGAATATTTCCACAAAAATACAAAATCAGAATGTTATTTTCCTCTTTTTTTCACTTTATCTTAAAGGTCTACTTGTTTTCTGATGACCAGCTTGAATCCCATCTATCATAAAACAGAAAGTACCGCATCGACCGGTTTAATTTGTGTCAGTTAAAAGTTGGGACTCTTGGTTATTCGTTGTTTTTTTTTCATTATTTTGATATCTTTCTGCATTACAGGTACACAGTGAAGACATCAAAACTATTAATCAAATGTGTATAGAGTCATGTATCAAACACAAAATTGTGAAATAACTCAAAACATGTTGTATATTTTAGATTTTTTTTCAAAATTATAACTGAGCCAAAACCCCTTCCAGATTCACAGCTACGTCAGAAAGATTTCCCGTCAGAAAGATTTCCCGTAAGCTTATAACAACAAGACGGTTGCTGGGATGAGTAAATAAAATGATTGAATGCATTCTCTACTAAGGACCTGTCTCTGTTTCAGCCCAGGCCCTGGAGCGGATGATGAGTCCTACGGGCCCGAGCCCAAACCCTAACGTCCCGTCTGAGTACTGCAGCACCATCCCTCCTTTGCAGCAGGCTCGGGCAGCTGGGACGCTGAACTCCCCCCCACCCACCGTCATGGTCCCCGTTTCTGTCCTCAAAAACCCAAACAACGACGGTATGTACAGTGTATGTATGATGGTTCCGCTTTGGTTCTGTTCATTGTCTGTAGTTTGGCTTTTGCCTTTTTTTTCCCCCCCGCTAAGATATTCACACAGAACAAACTCCTGTTTCTCTATTTCTGTCCAGCTTGTCCTCGTGAGCAAAAGCGTGTTTGGTTTGCCGACGGCATCTTGCCCAACGGGGAGGTGGCAGACACAGCCAGGCTGTCCGTGACGAGCCGCAGGAGCTCCCAGGAGTTCAGTCCAGACCCAGAAACAGTAAGACTAGCATCCACAAAACTTCCCACCGCTTCCTCTCTTTCATAACCGTGCTCACTAAGGGTGGGAGATATTGCAAAAATACTAGATTACAATTTTTCTTACAGGGGAATCACGATCACTCTTTTATTCATTTTTTTCACAAACCCAGCTTAGAAGCTTCTGGAGGCTAAGGACTGAGCTTGTTTCCCGCTGCATGTCGCGAGTGCAGTAACGTGTCCAGAAAGCATTGGTCGTACGGTTAGAAAGTCTAAAACAGCTACGTTAAACACTTTGATAGTGTGGATAGCTCCACTTGACTTTCACTGCCTTCTGTTTGCATCTGTGTTGACCTAGCCTGTCCTGTTCCATATACAGGCTAATTAAAACGTAGAATTTTTAATAAAAGGAATACAGCTTAAATGTTACTTTCATTTAAAAACAGTATCAATCCTAAACCTATAGCCAGGGTAACCCTTAGAACTGATAAGCACTTGATTCGTCACATCCTAAAGCAAACTTATGAAGTTGAAGTAAAGCCACATGCAGGCATGCCAAGCATGTTTAACCAAATGCTTTGGAACTGAGCTTGCTTTTAAATGTTAAAAATTTTAAAAATTTTGTTGTATACTTGGTCTTATTTCAGCCTGGCTCAGCTGGATTGGACCCTGGAGGTGGTGACCCATCTGTCCCTGAAGCCCCTGGAGCCGTGCCGGTGGTGCGAGCTCCGCTGTCTGGACCGTGGGATTATGGGTTGCTTTCTGGGATCGGTTCTTCAGTGAGGAGGACTCCCAGCCTTCTGCCAGACAATCAGGATGAGCTGCCTCCTCTGCTCATCACCACCGGGGAAGACGATGGAGATGGTGTGTGTGATACTTTCAAATACTTTGAAAATCTAGACTGATTAACTATAAAATTATAACTATTAGCAAAAGCAGGAACCATGTTCCCAGCAGGAGATGATCAGCTTTAGGGATATGCAGTGTGCTAATGACATTAGTCTCCTCTGTTAACATCCTTAGAAGGAAGTGAAATGCTGAAACTGGTTGTATTAGACCAGAGCAGTATAAATAGGAGGGAAAACAGTCTTTTTTAAAAAAAAAAATTATTTTGCTTCTACAAGTTCTGGTGCTGGGATTAATAAACTGACAATCTCAGCTATGAGTCTCTGAAAGAACAACTTCTATCAGGAGGGTGGACAATTGGCTCCTCCAGACCAATAAATCGCAAGAAATCCTGACGTTTTAAGACTTAGATTTATGGATTTGATTTATTGATTTGATCTGTTTATTTTGGCAAATTTCTAACATTGCAAAAAAAAGGAAACAAAAAAACACAACGCTACAAACCAATAATTTATCAAAAAAGGAGTAGGCTAAAACCAAGGCTTATATCTGCATACCCTAGTCAATGCAAAAATCTAGAGACTCAGCTGTGTGTATATATATATATATATATATATATATATATATATATATATATATATATATATATATATATATATATATATATATATATATATATATACATGCACACATACCTTTGCATACTTACATATATACAGATGTTTATGAATGAAATAATATCCACTGTATACCTCAATAAAATGTCCACATTGGGCTTTAAATTCACTTTTTCAAACCAATAGGCCAGTTTTTACTGAACCAGGCTTGCTGACGGTTTTGACCAATTAAAGAACAAAACAATCTCCTGGTTTTGTTATGAGCTGCTAGATTATAAGTACACTGCACATGACGCTGTTAAGCAACTGGCCAACTCAAACGACAGCACCCCTCTGGTAAGGTGCACTACCTGTATGGAACAGTAGGAACATTTTCAATAATTATTATTTCAAAAGTTATTAGTTGTAATATTCTTTATCATTTTATCAGTTTCTCACCAATAAACTTCTGCGGGATTTCATGCTGTCACAATATAGTCGTTCAACCCGGACACAGTCCACACAAATAATTTCTTTGATTTCTTTTTGTGAAACAGAAGGAAATAAATCAATAAATCAGATTTGGTATAATAAAATTGGAGACTTAATTTTTAAGCCATATCGCCCAGCCTTTAGCACCCAGCATGGGCTGAGCACTAAGGGCTCTTCAGGCGCTTTCATGAGGGAACAGGAGACCGCACGGCGTAAGAGTGCTTTACTAGAGGCTGGAGCTTTTATTGTGATAGGTTGCTGTGTTAATGTTTTTAAATGGAGGCATAAAGTGTCCTGTTATTGTTTTGGCCGTTGGACAAATCTAAGCCGACCTTGAGAGCTGTTAGCAGGTTAAACAGAAAACCCGGACTACTCTGGGGAGCAGCAGGAGCAGAGGGCAGATCTTTTAGTTTCTTTCTGCATGTTGTTGTGAACATGAAACATTTTCAAAAGGCTTCATTGTGCTGTTAGAAAGTCCTACATATAACCACTTAAAATACACGCTTGATGTACGTTTCCTGCCTTCTGCTTGTATTTGCTGCGATTCATCTCACATCATTTGTTCATCATTAATTAACTTTATTTTCAAACATCAGTACTAAATAAATAAATGCTATACTAGTATTTTAGTAATAATTTAAACTAGTAAACATTCATCTCTGTCTTATGAAGCTGATGGAGGACTCGTCAGAGCAACAACATAGAACTAAAATGCATAGTGTGTCTTAGACAATCCCACCATCTCTGCTCTGGCAGATTGTCAACAGTTTTCACATCCTTCACAAGCTAACCGTGTTTTGTCACCAACCCCTGCTTTCTTCTCTAAATACCATTTCTGATTCAGTTCTTGTGTTTTCAGGTTGTCAGGAATATTATGAAATCCCATCGGTGAATGGCACCGCATATTCTTTTTGAGTCAATGAATTTAGCTCTTTGCTGGGATACTGGGGGGTAAAAAAGGTATTTGTTTAATTGAGCTGTCTCCCTGCACAGTGGTCCACTGAAAATTCAGGGCACTAGAACCACTTTGGAAATACGCTGAGGGTTAGTTCCAGCGCGTCAGGCTGTGAGGAACTGGACTCAAGCTGCAGGTTCCAGGAAAGTCCAGACTTAACAATGTCCTGTGTTTGGTGTGCAGAGGTTTTGGTTGAGGAGACTCCAGCTCCCTGTCAAATCCGCCACTTGTTGGAGGAAGGAGGGCCGCGTCCTCTGACCTTTGTTCTGAGCGCCAACCTGCTTGTGAACGTCAAACTGGTTACATGTGAGTAGGGTTGACCTTCAGGGTTCGTTTCTGGCATGAATGTTGCTCACTGCGAAACAACAGAGCATCTTGGTCTGCCTTCTAACTTGTTGTTGCCCCCAACAGACGCCAGCAGGCAGTGCTGGTGCTTCGGCTCTAACGGGCTGCAGGCTCTGGGACAGAAAGAGTTGGTGTTTCTGCTGGAGTGTTTGCCAGGGGAAAAAACGCTCCCAAGAGACCTCTTCTCCCTTTATCTCAGCATTTACCAGGATGCCCAGAAAGGTAACCAGCTCACGCAGAGCCTTTCAGATAGCACCTCCAAAAAAAAAAAAAAAAAGAACAGCTGCAAACGGCAGAAACCTCTTTATCTGTTGCAGGGAAGTTTGTGGAGGAGATGGATAACATTACGTTCACCAGCAGCTTCCTGGACAGCAAAGATCACGCGGGGATGCTGTTCTTCTCTCCCACCTGTCAGTCCCTGGACGGGCTCTCGCTTCCCCCGCAGCCCTTCCTGTTCGGCCTCCTGGTCCAGAAACTGGAAGTCCCTTGGGCCAAAGTGTTCCCGCTAAGACTGCTTCTACGGCTCGGATCTGAATACAACAGTGTGTGGTTTGCTGCTGGTTTTTTTTTTTATTTTAGTCTTACAGCACAGCTAGGGTCATGTTTGCTGTATACACACAGATTCAGGGGACGGTTCTGCTATTTTAGATGTTTGTCCAAATGTTACATTCAGGAAAGGATCCTTTTATTGTTCGAAAAATGTGTTAAACTCATCAATAATTATAGAATAACTCATGTATGCATGTTTTCCAGTGTATCCAACGATGCTGATCAGTGTTCGATTTCGGGACTCTGTGTATCGGGAGACGGGACACACCATTATGAATTTACTGGCTGTAAGTACCAATACACAGGCAGATTGCTCCCGTCATGTACGCTTGTGAAAACTAAAGCAATCAACTCACGTTCATAATCTAACTAAAGATGAATCTCAGTTAAAATTCTTTCATATTTTCATGTTATGAGTTTTTTTCACCAGATTACACTGAATGCTGCTCAAGACTAACTAAAAGTCCTTTTAAAGTACTCATAATCTGGTGTCTTATGTTTACTATCCTCCTGAAAATGTTTTTAAATTCATGTTTAGTCATTTTCAGGAGAATTTTTTTAAATAAAGCTCATTCTGACCCTTTTTCATACCCATTTTATTTCTCGCGAGGTTAAGCACAAGAATTTGGTTTGCAGGAACCAGAGAGGTGCAGAGCTTGAAAAACTGCACTTATACTAGTCAAATCTGGGGTTGGAATACATAAAAAGTGCTGTATTTCCTGTAGGATTCCACCTTTAAGACAATTAGTGGGCAAAAAGTGAAGCAGAAAGTCATTATTCCGTTCACTCCGACCACAAACAAAACATGTTCGGGGAATACCTTCAAACTCAGCCTTTGGCTTGCCTAATTACACACCAGAGCGCCCTGCGCTGTAGAGGAGATTTGTCTGGTCATCGCGGAGGCTGAGAAGAGAAACCTGTCGCTGTGAAAGGTGATGACAACAGTTATACACTGTAACAGGCTAGAAATGCCTGGAGCTGAAAAGAGGGAAAACAGCAGCTGGGTCATGCGTAAAGACGCAGCGTAAACCTCTGTGTGCTTCAAGTATTGCAGCTGAGGGCAAAATGATGGATCTTAGGGAGGCTTGATGAAACTCAGCCTCATTCATCAATTAGGTTATAGGCTTACATTGATAATCCTGTAGATTAATGATAATCGGGGGTGTTTTCATTCTCTGGATATGAATCTGATCATTCAGATTGTGCCTTTTATAATCAACTACAATATTTTGGGAAAAAAAGATTGTGTTGTGTTGTTGAGCTATTGTGTTGTGTTGTTGAGCTAGTTTTGCAAACTTCTGTTTGCAAAACAACCATATTTCCCCCTTTTATAAAAACTAATAATATATCTCAACTCAACATCATTTATCCAATATAAAAACTAGTAATTAAAAACAGAATAAAAAGGGCATGCTTGTGGCGTAGCGGGTAGCGCGACCCATGTTTGGAGACCTTTAGTCCTCGACACGGACGACCCGGGTTCAAATCCGACCCGCGGTCCTTTGCCGCATGTCTCTCCCCTTCTTCTGCCCCTTTCCTGTCAGTCTACTGTCAATGAAGCCGCAAAAAAATAAATAAACTGAATAAAAAGTTAAAGCCAGCTAAATGTAAAATAAAATGCAGATCCACAAAAAAAACAATAAAAACTTCAAAAGCTAACATCTCAAACTGGATTTTAAGAGAACATTAAATGGCCTGCCTGAAAAAGTAGTGTAATAATACGGCCAAGAACTTAAAACTACTTTATTACTTTATTCAGTATTATTTGTACATTTGGGGTCTGTTTCATTTCATTCATGCAGGTCTATCTAGAAACAAAAATGTTAAAGCAGACAGCCAGAATAGACTCAGGAAGGTGAGGTGAGTGACAATCAGAACAAATGGTATTTTCGTCAGAAATCTGGAAACAACCACAGAGCCGTTTACTTGTTTAAAAGGTGCAATGTTGAGCGTAAATGTGGATGGATTCTCCTCATATTAGGCAGTCTTGGTATTTTGAATCAAAGATGGGAGAACTGTTGTGTGTTTTTTTTTTTTCCTGTTTTAACCCATTAACTGATCAGTAAAGTGTTGACACTCCTCTTACACTTCTTAACAAAAGTAAAACATCTCTAATTCCATGTTTAGATGTCTAGTCGGTTAAAAAACGAGACGCTGTTCACTGAATCCGCTCTTCCAGCGTCCAGTTGCCGTGACAGTCAAACCGAGCCGCTAATACCTGAATACATCTAATAATCATTGTCAAATGGTCAATATATTTTTTGGTGCTTTGAACAGCAACTGCACCGTCCAAAACCTGCTCTGCATTTTTTATCTAAACCTCAAGTATGTGTTTGATGATGACTGATATGAAAAAGCGTTTCAGTTTTGCAGATTCTCATGATGTGTGAACTGTCCTCCCCCAGGACCTGAGGAACTACCAGTACAGCCTGTCAGTGGTGGAAGGCCTGAGGATCCACATGGAGATGGGACACAGCTACATTGAGATCCCCAAGGCTAGCTTTAGCGAGGTGGGCTTTGAATTCCCAGCTTGCAATTGGGCTGGATATGAATTCATATTTCAAGAATCCATTCGATTCCAATTCTCGAGCTTTAGAATCGATTCTTTTTCAATTTGGTCTGAACTCTAACTGGATTGCTGGTATTAAAAAAACATTTTTAGCTGTAACCTGAATTTCATGACTGTGTAGTTATGCAACATATTGATACTATTATCATATTAACAGTTAACTGCAAATTAATAAAGTAATGGAAGCTAATGGCGTCTGTAAGGACCAAACCCTCTTCCTGAATATTGAGACCATTGTTTTCACAAACATGCAGTGGGGCAGAATACCCAAACAGATCCAGGGTAGAAAACAGAGACACCAGAGATATTTACAGCTGCCCTTTCTATTCAGTTCAATTCAGAAATACTTTATAAAACCAAAATATAAATTTAATTTGGACTCAATGAATTGATCTTCAGGAATTAATGTGAGAATCGATTCATAATAATTTTTATTTATTTTTTTAACACAGCCCTACTTGCAAAGTTGTAAAAAGCCAGACTCCCTCCCTACCCAGAAGTCCTGCCTTTTTTTCTAAACAATCAGCCCTACAAGAATTCAGAAGTCTTCTTTTTAGACAAAGTCAAGCTTTAGGGTGTTGTACTCAGAATCTGTATTTGCGGGATTGCTGTGGAATTAGGCGGTTTCCATAAAAAATCTAAAGAGCACGTTTAGCAGAATGATTGCGTCTTGCAACTGAGACCATGATGATTTATTTGAGGTACTTTGTTGCCCAGATTTGACTGGACCCCAATTATTGCTCTGTATTTTGCTCTCAGGAGAAACCAAAACCCTGCAGTCATGTAGATGGATACAGGTTGAACCGTAGCAGGAAGCTGCAGTTTGCCCATCATTGAACCTTCTGTAAATATCAACCTCCTCAGACTTCAGATTCCTCTTTGTTGTCCTAATTTATCGGACAGTGTTTAAAGCAACAGAACAGCTGAACATGTACAGCCGTCTAATGCAGACAGAACTGGTTTCCTGTCGTTCACAGATGCAGAAGGTGGTGAACTCATCCAATGAGCATGTCATCAGCATCGGAGCGAGCTTCAGCCAGGAGGCCGACTCTCATCTGGTGTGTTTTCAGAACGAGGAGGGAAACTATCAAACTCAAGCCAACAGCAAGCCAGGGATGACTCGCACAGGTCGGTGTGCTGCAAACTCGTTCCATGACGGAAAACTGGCCGTGAGGTTTTCTATGATGACATGATGGTATCACTGTCTTTCTACCACTTTTTCTGCTGGTTTTAACAGTTACTGGAGCCAGTTTTGTTGTGTTTAATGGAGCGCTTAAAGCCTCGTCGGGTTTTATTGCCAAGTCCAGCATCGTTGAAGGTAAAGGCCGTAGTTATAGCGTATCAGTGTCTGAATAAGAGGGGAGACACGGGCTTCTCTTTTATGCATGCTTTACTTTTCAGATGGGCTAATGGTTCAGATCCCACCAGAGACCATGGAGTCTTTACGCGCCGCCCTGAGGGAGCAGACAGACTTCCACATACCCTGTGGCAAGAATGACGGTGGAGAGGTCAGAGAGAACGTCACGGTTCGCTGGGTGGACTGGACTTCTCCTGTTAACTCCGGGTAACGGAGCATACACGTCTGTTTCCTTTACAAGCCAGTAGCTGCCTTCACCCATAAATACCTTCAGAGCTAATTTGCACAATTCTGGCATATATAGAAGAGACTACGTCCTGTGAAAACACTGGCAGAAGACCAGAGACGTGTTACACAATCCGTTTAGCTTTGGAGACATTTAAAATGCTGATAAGTAGGAACAAATCAATTTTTAAAACTGATTCATCTGCTGTTTGTGGACTCCTAGCAGAAGATAAAAGCTCTTGGCAGAATGTCTTGTGCCTGTCAGAGTACGGGCCGTCTGTCCATAAATGTTGTGGCGGAAGATTGATTTCAGTATTTTGTGTAAAAGTAGGAAAGTGGACATGGGAATGTGTAGGAAACATGGTACCAGGAACAGCAGCTTTAGTGAATTCTGTGCATATACCATAATAGGCCATCCTCTATACTTCTCATAATCCATTCACCAGTAAGGGTATTTGCAGACATTGAGGTATTGGCAGGAGTTGTTGCTGCAAAATGTTTACTGATCACTGGGTAACTACATGACTGTATGATCACCCAGCTCAGTTTACATGCAATAATGCTTACATGCACAACAGTTTATCATCGGATTGAAATTTATTCAGATTAAGAAAGAAAACACTGGATTGGGTCAATTGATCCAATCATAATGTGTGTGTATAGGCATCTGGCTTTATTCAGAATAGAACCACTGACATGCACAATTAGCAAATTTTCCTAAAGAAAACCACAGAAGAACTACTTCCATCTTTGCTGAACAACACAGAATAGTGAACAAACCAGTATTATACGAGTTTTGTCTTCTGAGCGCCCAGGCTGGACTTGCACCAGTTCTGATTACGGCTGAAACGTTACTGAATAAATAACAGCTTTTATTGTTTTAAATAGAAAGGTTGCATTGGGGGCACAGATAAGTTTGCTACTCAACAATACGAAACTACGTCACGTTTACGTTCAGAATAACTTGATCCTGGCCAGCGTTTACATGCATGTCGATCAGATTATCAGTCAGCATAAACCACTCCTCTCACTTGGGGTACAGTTTCATTCTGATTGAGCATATTCTGATTGTCTTGTTTACATAACCCTTTTTAATTCTTATCGGCCATTTATTCCCATTATTGTTTGATTTCAACAGTTTTATTACTTTTTGCACACATTTTTATCTCAAGGGTCAGAAAAATTCAAGATGGTGCATCTTTTCCACTTTGTTCGTGTTTCAAAGGCTTGTTGGAATGACCTTGCTACCCAAGCTAGTTTATTTACTCTCAACCAGGGAGAGGAAACAAACCTGATATCCAGTTGGTTCATCAAATGTTAGCATTTGTGGAAACACAGTAAGGGTTAAACCCGACCGGTTCATTGCATGTCTCCCATTAAACCTCTAGGATTAAATATGAAAATATTCATTAAGTCGGTTTACCCAAACTGCTTTCAATTTTGAGCATGTATTTGACTATCTGATGTAATCAGAGTGTGACATAAATATAACGGCAGCTTTTATTTAATGCCCTAACCATTTAATGTTGTTTTGTGGCTTCACTCTTCTCCAGTAAAACCAGCGGGGTTGATGGGAGACCTCTGGACGGGGTCCCCAGCGTGAGAATGCAGCAGGATGCAGAGTTTGAGTCCGACAGCCGCTCCATCAGATGCACGGAGGTGAATTTTCCCATTTTAACCAGCAGACTGTTTGTACCTCTGGTCTCTTGCTCTACAACCTTAGTGACACCAGCTGATCCCTGCAGGTGTTCTACCAGTTAAAGTCTCCTGACTGCAGCCTGCCGTCAGTGTTGTCGTCCTGCAGCATGTTTCAGAAGGAGATCGCCTTGGCAACCTGCAGCGCTCTGGCTCCTCACCTGTCTGTCCTTACCTCAGGTGGCATCAACTCGCTCTGGCTTCGCATCTCCACTCAGGCGGACATGGTACGCAGCATGAGCATAGAAAAGCTTAGTTTGTCTAGCCTCCCAGGGTTCAAAGGTAATGCTAGGGTGTCTTTTTTTAGAGAAGCTTAAGTGTTTATATTAACGTCAAATGATACCTGTTACAATAGTGTTGGTTCAAACACCCCAGACCTTGACAAAATATTTTTATCTACAGATCACAAGTACTAATAGGGGAACTTCTGAGGCCAATTGGTTGCACTGGATTCTATTTTGAGGTGTCTGAATTAACGAGGCTGAATATAAATACATGCCTCATTTTTCAGATTCTTATTAATAATACATATTGAAATTGATGTAATTTCCATATGTAATCTACTTTGCTATTATGCAAATCCCTGTAATAAACGATAATGTTAGATGTTGTAATGTGACTAAATCTGAACAACCTTTAGATGTGTGAAGACTTTTCCAAGGTGCTGTACTGAATTTGAGGTTGTAAACTGAAAGCTGTGTTCATCTGGTGCGGCTTTCTGTTCCCACTCAGGTGGAGTACCAGGCGGGATGCGGAGGCAGGCTCCTCCCTCAGCGCTACATGAACGAGATGGACGGCGCGCTGATTCCCGTCATCCATGGAGGCGGCGCGAGCGTGCCACAGGTTGCCATGGACATGGAGTTGGTCTTCTACATCACACATGCTTTCCAGTGAAAATATGGCCTACTCAAAGTAGAAAAACAAACCAAACATCTCGGCGCTGAACAGATGGCGGTCCAACACTCAGAGGATGGATGGATTTGAGCAGGATGGAAACGTATTTGAGATGGATTTGTGTCGTCATGCTCACCAAAGCTGCTACATTACCTGAAGCCAAACACTAAAGCGAAACAAAGCAACCCTGAACCAAACCGCTCCTCTCTGTTCTGCCTTCCTGGCTCTCCGCTGGCCGCTGGGAGCTCCTCGGTGAATGTCACTACAGACCTGTGAAATGTCTCATCTGGATGTATTCATTATAGTTTGAAACGGGCTAATTAGATCAAATGACAGCAGAGAGGCGATCGGGTGCTAATGTAAAAAAAAAATATGCTGGAACAGTGAAGAGTCACCTACTTCCTCTTATTGCATTTTGCTAAAATACACAGCAAGCCTCGTGGAAGTACTTTGTGTCCACATCCTACACGTCTGGACTTTTTGTCTTTCAGCTTTTCTCAGAGACGTATTTATTTTTCAGGTTCTCTGCTCAGACACTTTAGTGTTGCTGTTTATTCCTCTGCACCCTCACTGTGGCTCACTAATTTATCTGCTGCAGAATAAAGTGGAGAATAATACTTTTAACAGAGTTCGGGTAAAACATACATGAGGACAAACCGTACGTTCTCCAATTTGTTTTATTAAAACCACCGTCTGCAAAGTTAAAAAAAAAAAACCTGTCGATCCTATAGTTTAAAGCAAATCACACATTTTAACAGATGGTAGTCAGATGAGCTCATGGATTTCCTTTTTTTTCCCATTGTGCTCGAGGCTCAGTTTGCACTCTTCATCCATTTGTTTTGAAAACACAAAACGAGCCATTTTTGCCAAAAAAATTGCCATTCATTCTGTTTAAAACATTTACAAACTGAACCCCTGACCTGACTGGGCCAGAATATTATTCCAGAATGACGGGATTCAAACATTCCCTCTTTACTCCTGTCAGTGGGATTCTTAACAAGCAGCTGAGCCTAAAATGTCAGATTAATGTACTTATAGGTGTAGCATTTTTACTTTTGTTAGGCCTGTTCAGTCTCTAAACGTCTTCAGCAGCATTCCTCATATAACCACTTCCACTGGCTTGAATGATTGAGGAAAGGTGATAGTAGTTATTTTTTGTAATCTTCATCTTTCCATTTTATAGTCTTTTTTTCTATTCTCTTGTAGCCTAAAGACAGCTAATGTGTCAACAGATTGTAGATTGGTGGGAAAAGCTCCAGTTTGGCCTCGATCAGGACAAAAGTCTGCCTGAGAAGCATTTCTGAAACCCCCAAATAGCTGAGATTTGAAGGAAGCAAAGCAGATTTTCCAGTTTATTGGAGCCGTCTTTTCGACAGCTTCCCTCTGCAACATTTGAATCTTTAAAATTTAAAGGTTCTGTGTCAGCAGGACAGAAACTGATTTGAGGGGCTTGAGTCTGTTCTCACATTTAAAACTATTTTAACCCCCTCCTGATTGCAACCAATCATGTGTAGAGCTGCACCAATTAACGTTTTGTGGCCAGTTTCGGATCCCTGGGGTGTGAAAATCTTTGACATGCCTTTATTGACTTTAGCTGATTCCACTAGCTGTTTCAGGGCTTTGATAAAGGAAGATATAAGGAATGGGTGTTAATTATTTATATTACCAGTTACTTTATTATAATTACTAGACGATGCAATGTTGCTTTGTGAGGGAGGAGTTTTTCTATTTCAGAACAAAGATAAAGTGGACATTTTACGCTGTCTTCTGCATCATGTAGCAAACAGGCTGGTTAGCACAGTCGGGGTATTCGTTAGAGAACTGCATAATAAATGGAGGTTGAATGTGGAAAAGAGTAAAATCATGAGTTTTTGCGGTAGCATGTTCAGCCGTCCTGTTTTCTCTTAAGGATCTGGCTCTTTCTCACAGCCTAAACGAACCGCACCTTCTCTTTATGTCATAGCAAATGGTGCCATTTCTAGTACCTACTTACATTTCTGCGCTTCTTCTGAGGTCATTTTAAAACACCCACCATAGTAGCAACTTCGCCACCGAAGAGCGTTGGTGTTGCTTGGTAGCGCTCGGGTAAGGTGCGTTCACTGTCTGGAAAAAGGTCGGATTTTTGCCGCGTTTCAGGGTGACTGGTCTCTAATCGTATGGAACCGACTCGCTCATCTATGCATCCTTATCAGGCCTGTCCCATCCGCTTTAAAGCTTTTTCAAATAGCCGCTCAGCTGAGACGGGAAGGTGGGTGGGGTCTGAGCAGACCACTGAAGCCGACCAATGGCAGTACAGCAGTCTGTTTAAACCTCTGCCGTTGGATGGATCCATTAAGATCCTGATGGTTCTCTTTCCGAGAAGCCAAGAGATGAGTGTGTCCAGGAAGTAGCTTTGTGCTCTCCTCCACATCCCAGCTAATTAGTTTTTCTAGTTTTAGGACAAAGCAGTGTTTTGCAGCTGACTTCTGACTTTTCAGGCAGCTTCGTTCATCCATATGTATAAAAATGTGCAGATATTGTATAAACATTTTTATTATTGCAGAGATATTTTTGGTATAAATGATATATAAACAGTAGAATCCAGATTAATACGAATTATGCTTTGGTCAGCTAACGTGCTTGGTTTGAGGAGAGAAAGACACAAAGTTGTCCCAGTGCTTGAGTTCATCATGAATGTTTAGGTGTACCGTCAGGAGCCCTGACCTCTGCAGGTTGGAGTTTAACTGTCAGCAAACAGAGGCGGGGTGGTTGGAGCTTTGGGTTAGCGCGGGCATGAGACGTGTCAGAAGGTGACCAATAAATCCCATTTGAAATCATTTTTTTTGGTTTTTGAGGGGGGAAAAAGTAACTTTTTTTTATCCATTCAAATCAACGTTTTACTGATCTGTAAGCCATCTGTTTCATAGTTCTGTTGGAACTGCTGGGGTCAGAGAGGCTTTCCTTTGGTAATTCAGAGCAGCTGGATCATCAGCCCCGCAGGAGTTGTGTTTAGAAAACAGCCGACCTGTCAGCTGCAGGTAAAGCCTGTGTTGATCTTCAGCTATGCAGGTGGTGTGACTGTCGGACCGACAGGTGGATGTATATCAGCAGCACCACTAACCTGTAAGATCCTGCATGCCAGCATTTTCCATCTTTTAAGTATAGAAATGCAGAATCCTGCAGGATGAATGAACGCTGGCAGCATTTCTTCTGCGCCTACAGCAGAATTTATAGTCATGGTCGGGTGGGCCTGGTTCTGCTCTCTACAACCTCGAGGAGCTACGTTAACAAAATATAGACTTTCATTTGCTGAAAAGTTAAGTTAATAATTGAATTTATTGGTTGAATGTTCTGATTTGATTAGTCAGCGCGGTTCATGCCCATCATAGCCCATTAGTGTGGACGTGTCTGACGTGAGCGATCAAACCTGTAGAGTTTAAGTTGTGGAGGACGTATTGATCCTTACAAAGTACACACCGGCTTCTCTGCTGAACTCCGGTTCAAGGATGTCCGTTTTCTGTGTTGGCTGTGTGGACGGTGACTGTGAGGGGAGGTGGGATGCCATGTTGGATCATGACTACGTTATGTCAGAACGTGAAGGACTTTTAGGCTCTCTGATTGTTTTTGAAGGTGTGACTTGTTGTAAATCATCTATTTATTCATGACACCAGCTTTATTTTGGGGACCTGTGGGTCTGAATAGCTTGTGTATTTAAGTAATAAAATGACTTTTATGAAGAATGTCTGTAGTGTGCTCTTTTCTTCAACCCAAACCTGACTGGTGGGGCTTAATACAAGGCTTCTCTGCTGTTGCATTGCACAGGAACATATTAGACCTTTCCAGATTATTTCTGCATTCAATCATTTTCACCAATGCTGGATTTTCTTTCATTAAAACAAATCATTTTCTACATCTGTTATATACAGTGCCTTCCAAAAGCATTACAAATTGTCATATTCCAGCTGTGTTAATGTATCTATGAGGACTAGTGCAGAATATGAGGAAGCCCAATAGCTATATGGTTTATCCAGCAAAGACGTAGAACATGATGGTCAGGTGAGAACTTGGATCTTTGTGCGGTGGAAAAATAACATAGCACTTTATTTGGAGCCAAGCACCCTCCACTGCGGCACTTGGTGGCAGCGGCATTCTGTCGCAGGAGAAGTAACGGGTCAAGGAGGAGGGAGCTGGTCACAGAGCACTACTGGAAGAAACCCTTGGGCTGCAAACAGCTTCAGACTGTGGCAGAGCAGGAAACTACAGCCACAGACGGGTTTAGATCTGAAACCATTTAAGAATCGGCGACCTGACTTAAAAGTTGCTTTCGGTGAAATCGTACTGATGCAGAGCCGTTTTGTGAAGAACAATGAGGAAAATGTCAACGCTGAGATGTGCAAAGCTGGAGGAGACATGACCCCCACAAAGACTTTCTGTTGTCTTGGTGAAAGGTGGTTGGTCACACAGCAGCATCCACTCAGGGGACTTGAATACAAGTGCATGCCACACTTTTCAGACCTTTCTTTGTATAAAAATAAAAAATGTAACAGAGAAAATTCATAATTCTGTTGTACTTCATGTTGGTCTGTCGCGTCAGATTCCAGCAAAATGCATTTAGATTTGTGGATGTAGGAATCCTTTTGCAGGGCTCTGTTCATCCTTCCTAAAATCAACCTGACAAGAACAATGCTTTGGAGGAAAGCAAAAACTTTTTTTTTCCTTTTTTGCAACACAAAACTACAGTTTATCGATTATGTAAGTAGAGGTAGATTGCTTACACTTGTTACTCAACCGTACTTTATGTAATCACTTCTGTTGACCCTGATCAATGGTGAAGAGCATGATCAACAAATGATTAGAGAAAACCTGTTCGCTGAGCCCTGGTTAGATAACTCACTACTAAACAAGGAGTGTTCCATCAAAATCAGGAGAATGTATTAAAAAACAAACAATTCACATCTGAGTAATGAGTGTTTAACTTCAGTCCCATTTTCAGCTTGTCTGAAGGTTTCACCAGGTAACCAGTCTTAGCAGGGTGAAAGTCCACCTTACTTTGTGTGTGTGTGTGTGTGTGTGTGTGTGTGTGTGTGTGTGTGAGTGAGTGAGTGAGTGAGTGAGAGAGAGAGAGAGAGGGAAAGTGAGTGGAGGCGTGGCCTTTTGACCGGTCTACCTGGATTTACCTCCTCATTCACAGACTGTCAGAACGACACTTGAGCCGAGACATGAGTGGACGAGTCGGAGACCTGAGCCCAAAGCAGGCTGAGAGCCTCACTGAGGTCAGAGATGAGTCCCAACTCTGTAATATCTGATGGAAATGGCTTTGTTGCTGGTTGGTTGTAGTCATGTGTTTATATGAGGCTCATAGCTGCTTCTGTTAGCTCTTTATTTCAGCTGATCCAGCTTTAAACACTCTTACCAGTGAAAGTTGGATTGTGATCTCTCTGTAAAGACTTAGCATGGGAACTAGACCAGATCAGATTTGGAACAGAAAGAAAACTGTAGAACCGCATTCCTTAAATTAAATGTATTTTTTTTCAACCTGACATTTTCTGAAAACTTCATCTCAGCCCACATGCAGCACAAAGTGCCCCCATATTATGGGCTGTGTGGCGCTGCTCTGCTGGTATCTTGGAGGACAAGAGCTCTTACTTCTTCTTTTTTGTAAAGAATGGTTTCATTTATTTATTTATTTATTTATCTATGTGAGGTTGGGAATGAGTGCAATGTGTCGGTGCTGTGAAAGTCCTCCATTCCACGCTAATTTCTCCCAATTAGCAGACTTTGTCAAATTGCCTCCTAACTGGGAGGAATCTGTGGTGCTTTTTGGTTTCATAACTCCTGCTTTTTGTTTTTAATATGGAAGAGGGCAAAGACTGGGAATATATTTAGTAATACACAAAATATATGAGGTAACCAAATTCAACTAATATCATCTTCAGCTTATTTTAATAATAGTGCACAGGGCAGTGAGCATTTGCTTTCATTTAAAGCCAATCAAAATGTAAAAAGCGATACAAAGTTAGGATTTAAAAATGTGCGGATTTTTGAAGTTTTACTACTTAGTTTTAGTTAAGCTGGTATTTATTTAGCATGACAGATAATTGTATTTTCAAAAGCTTTACATTTATTGTAATGCATTGCGCAACTATACATCTTTACATGCAGAAGCCGTTGTTTAAAACTTCCCATCTGTTAATACGTCCTGAGATTCAAAGATTCTTTATTGTCGTCATGTGTTACCGTGGTGCAGTTCTTCTGAGGATACTCCGGTTTAGAGTACATACAACAAACGACATGCAATAAACAATGTGTACAGATTTTTTTTCCACATTAAATCATGCAAAGATGAAGAAGATAGAAAAGGTAAAAAAATATTTTAAAAATAAGTTTGTATCAGAGTCCGAGGGCTTTGGTATCAGTCCCTTCTCTAGTGATACTAGCCATGTTACATAGGTTAGTCCGTCCTTCATGAATCACAAATAATTAGGTAATAAGTTATCTTTGTGCAATAATTTGAGGCTTCGTTTACAGAAGTGTGCAATTAGATATTCCTGAGAGAAACGTGCAAATAGGCAATAACAGTACAGTGACTGTAACATACGATGGACTTTAACATATTTAACATTAGATGGATTATAACATATGGTTGTAACATACTGATGGACAGACTTCAGCAGGGGACGATCACCCTCTGCTGAGGGATGTTTGATGCACTCTTTGCAGAATTGTTGTAATTTAGACACATCGGGGGGGTTCTGAGCATGAAGGGCCTGTTTAGGGTCACACTACAGCATCTTCATTGGATTGAAGTCATGAATTTGACTAGACTTTAGGCTTGACTTCATTAGGTCCCCAGAGGGCAATTCATCTGCAATGACTAGTTGTAGGGATCATCACATAAGCGGTTCCACAGATGATTAACAACACAGGGTGAAAAGAGACGACTATGCTCTGGAAGTGGTTACAGTTTTTTATGGACTGGGCCGCTCCAAGACCTTCATTTAGATATTTTTTAGTCCTTCAAAAGTGGACATGCTGCAAAAACCCCAGTGGATCCCCAGTCACTAAGTAATGGCTGGGCATCCGCCTTCAGGGCTGTGTGGATGAGAGCAGGACTGAAGGTTGCCCTCAACGGGGGCAAGCTGCCCAAGCTGTAAAGCAGAAAAGGTAGCCCAGACCATTACACCACCACCACCATGCTTTAACTGCTGGTGTGATGTTCTTTCTCTGCAATCTTCCCCGGCTAATGCAACATGACGCACACCTTCCAAAGACGTCCACCTTTATATTCACAGAATGTTCTCCCAAAATCATTTTTACGTTCATGGAGGCCGTTGTTGCCCCGCATCTTTCTCATTGTCAGATCAGGAATACCGACCTTAACTCAGGCAAGTGAGGCCTGCAGAACTTTAAGGGTGGTGCTTGGTTGTTTTGTAACCTCTTGGATGAGTGGTTGATGTGCTCCTGGAGTAACTTTGGTTTATACATTTCAACTTTAATAAGGAATTATTTCATGTTAGAAGATACCTTGCCTTTGTGCATGTTTACCCTAGTTTCTGAGGACAGAGCTGCCTTGGCAGTTTCCACTCAGGGGTTTAGTTAAACTGCTTTTCCTTTCCTATAACTCACTGTGACAAAAAAATGAGATTTGGATTCGCTTTCAGTTTCGGGAAAGGATTCAGGATGTCCTCCCCTGCCTGCCGGCTCAGCATGACCACTACCTCCTCCGCTGGCTCCGAGGTGAGTCACTCAGCCTTCTGCTTTGACTTCTGCTTTTGAATTTTGCACTTAAAATAGGAACAATTAATCTCAATCATCTTATTTCAAGTGCAGGATGTCTAATTATCTTATTTTTGGGGTCAAAATACTCATTCCATTGGCAGATAATCTTATTTACTTGCTTAAATCAAAGATAAATGCACTAACTTTAAGAACATTTTACTTATTTTTAGATCCGTTTTTGCAGTGTATTTAGTGCTTTCTGAACACTGATAAAAAATGGAAACTAAAGTAGCTTCAATTGTCTCCTTTTACTCTGTGAGACAGAGCTCAATTGATTTAGGACCTGCTGGTCACCCTTTTCAGCCAATTGAGGGTAAGTCAGCTGACATAGCCCATCGGCTGAGTTGATTGGTGCATCACAAAAACAAGGTCCAACACAGTCTGTTAATATACTTTTCAATATCTCTATGTAAGCACAGCTGCCTTTTGCATTTAAATTGCTCTTAATTTGACCTGTTCATGGTGTACCCCGCCTCTCGCCCAGTGAATCCTGGAGATAGGCACCAGCGACCCCATGAAGGATTAAGCGGTTTGGAAAATGGATGGATGGATGCTCTTAATTTATGAGAATGCCACACTAAGAACTAATAAGGGGTCTTATGGTGAATAGACTGAATTTATTTAGCACTTTTCCAGCTATACTGACCACTCAAAGCGTTTTAAACTAGAAGCACATTCACCCATTCACATCAATACACGGACACACAGATGGGTAGGCAACTTTGAGTCAAGTGGTTTGCCCAGAGGCTCAGCAACATGTGACAGGAGGAGCTGGAATCAAACTAGCAACGTTCCCATTACTCTACACAGTCAGTGCTTCAAGCTGTATGCAAGCTGTATGCAAACAAAATTTCGATCTGTACGACAAATAAAGTTGTCTATGTCTAAGTCTAAGATTGAGCTTAACCTATATTGTCTCCCGTGATGAGTACCTTATACTCTGGATATTTAGTCATTTCATATTAGGGTAATATTCAGGATCCCTGCGCTCAACTGCAGTTAAACTCACTTACATGAGCAGCAGCTTCAGGACAAATACATCCTAAATAAGAAAAACAGATCCAGGGATTAATATTTTAGGTACATTTACTCTCCTTTCCACCTCCTCTTGTTCCTGACCTCTTTTTAACACAGCTCACACCTTATGAAAGGAAAACACAGGAGGTCAGCATCTTCTGACTACAACCAAACAGAGGCAGAGGCCAACAGCCGAACCGGTTCCCAACATGACACCGTAGCCAACTCCAGCTGAGGTCTGGGGAAGTTAAGTAACCAAAGGAGATTGTTGTTCCTCTCTTTCCATTTCACGCCTGTATTCACTGTTTCATGTGTCCATATCTGACCATTTAACCCCATGAGACTTAAAACAACGCTAACAGTAACATTAGTCATGCGTGATCATGAGCAATTCTACAACATAAACAATCTTCCCAACAGCTTCTCTCTGTAAAAACAGCAACATGTAAACCAGCTGAGCTTTCATTTAGGGCAAACCCTTTTATATGCATATCAGCTATTTTCTCAATGATCAACATACAGACACCATTCAATAAACTAGATTATTATTGAAAGGTTTGTTTATTTCAGTAACTCAGTTCATTAAGTGGAACATGATACTGAATAATTCCACACAGACTGATGTTTTCAAGCCTTTATTTCTCAGTTATGATTTTCTGCTTATAGCTGATGAAAACACAGCATTTAAGTTAACATTATATCGGATCACTTAAAAACATTTTTAATATAGAAATGTGTGCTTGGTGAAAATGATCTTTAAGGTTATTTTCAAAAGTTGCTTTAAATCTGACTGACGGGTCACCTTAGCTCAAACATGGGTTGGATTTCAGTTTCAAGGTACACCAAGGTTTTAAGGAGTCGTAGTTTCCAAGCAAACAAAAAATAAAATTTGTTATACTATTCCTACAACCTAAAATACTTTATAACGAACTAAATTTGTTGCTGCACACTCCTGGTCAGCTGGATGAAAGAATGCTACAACATTTTTCTCTTGCTTACAAGTCCGACAAATTGGGCTGTTTGGAAATGGCTGTATTTGTTTGTTTTTTTTTAAAAAGAAAAACATGTCGGACATGATGGAAAAACTAAAGGAGCACCACCTATCACTCTTGTTAAGAACGGGCGGTGTTAAAACTACAGCTGGCAAGCTACAAGGAGACATGTCTGGAAAGCAGCTGAGTGCAGGCTAGCTACCTGAGCACCAACTAACAGGCTAATTGTGTCAGGTTTGTTGTACTTGTCAGCCTATGATGGGAGGTGTATCAGTTCAGACACCTCACTGATCACTTTCATCTGACAACTATGAAAGATTATGATGAAATGCGAATAAATTACTTATGAATCCGCAGCTCGGCAGAGAGGTAACCAGAGCTCAGCCCTTCAGCACGGCAGGGAATGAGTTCTTGGAGGCCAGAGTATCAGTGGGATTAGGAGCAGGACAGGGTGGATACTTGAAGACCAGAACCATAGCAGGATAACAGCTAATCCAGGTGAATACTTGCAGATGAGTCAACACGGTCCAGAAACTCAGCCTGAGATGCAGAGGGGAGACAGGTGGATCCAGAAACCAGCAGAGATACAAATCAAAACACTAAGGCAGAAAACAAATGGTCAGAAGGTGCAAACCAGGCAGACAGGCGAGGAGTAGGTGAATGCAGAGGGGGGCTTAAGTAGGGAGGCTGGCAGGTGAAGTGAGTTCTGGCTAATTAGTGACTGACAGGTGTGACTGACTGCAGAGGGAGTGACGGGAAGGCTGAGTGAGAGGGGGAGGAGGAGACTGGAAACTAACCATAAATAAAGCTAGATCCTAACTAAACCCAGACAACGAGGAAGAACTGAGTTACGTAGGTGTCCAAAATCCAAAGAAGAATGAATAAATATTCTGGGTAATATCATCCTTGCTGTAATGTTTGTTTACCTTAAATTCTGTGCAAATCTGCTGAAACTGTTGTATTTTACAGAAGCTTATAATGATTAGGAATATCCTACTGGATCATGCCAAATATTACTGGCTGCCCAACTCCAGTCCTTGAAAGCTACTGACCTGCAACGTTTAGACCAGGGGTCACCAACCTTTTTGAAACAGAGCTACTTCATGGGTACTGTCATACGAAGGGCTACCTGTGCTGACCTTTGAACTACAAGAGTCCAAGATCTCCTTAACTTTATGTAATATAAATATGTTTTTAATGCTTTTGGCTTTTTTAAATCTATGTAAATATAAGGATGGTTAAAAAGGAAGAGCAACACTAAAATAGCATTTTAAATGCAGCTCACTGGAGGATTGTGCTACTTCTTTGAACAGGCTTGAGGGCCCTAACCTGACTCCGCCAGATGGATTTGCTCCACATATCCATCTGGAAACCTTCCGTTGAAGTAATTTTGGGAAGGGGCGAAAATACTGGTTAGCTGATTGGCCCATGTTGGTGATAGACGGGCCAAATAAACCAATCACATCAACGAAGCATATGACGTACTAACAGAGCGACGACGAAAACACAACCACAAGCCAAGCTACTCTTGCTGCTGCAGGTAAAGGCTCGTTAGCTCAGCAAAGAAATACTCTGTAATTCCGATAAAACTTGCTCGATAGCCACGCTAACGCTAGTTTCATCGGCTGAAGCCGCCATGTTCTTTAGACTGAACTGTCGCGCTTCTCGTTGCGTTACACCTCAACCCGCCTCAAAGCCAACGCTGATTGGATGTTCGTTTGGTGAACTGCTCCAAATTTTCTTTAACGGAGAGTAGCCAGACTGATCTGCGAGTGAAACCTTGAAAGCTCGTGAGATCAGGATGGTCTCACGAGGCTATGAGGGCCCCACATTTGGTCCTGGTGGGCTACCTGGTGCCCGCGCACCCCATATTGGTGACCCCAGGATTAGACGCATCCTGTCTCGAATGCACTTGAATCAAATGTGGGAATCCCCTCATCAGCATCATTCAGCTCTGCAGCTGCCATTTATAAGCCGTTCATATCATCCAGGTGTGTTGGAGGAGGGACCCATCTGAAAGTTGCAGGTTAATAGCCCTCCAGGACTGGAGGTGGGCGCCCCTGCCTTGCATCCACCTGCACAGCGTTGGCCTCAGAGTGAAAATAGCTGCTCCGTTTCCCTCCCTCTTGTCTGAATCATGCAGGAGGTCACACATGTTGATACTAAGCTTTGTTCTGCATAATCTCTATTGCCTAAGAGACAGACAGGCGGGGCTCTATGATTGCAGAGAGTGATGCAGCGACTGCACTTAATTACCAACCTGAGTCATCTGAAAGGACACCTGTCACAGCTCGGCTAGAAAAGCATGGTGTGTATGACGGGCAGCGATGATGGGAAAACACCCAACCAATCTATGGAACCAGGTTTACTTATCCTCAGCCTGCTTGTTCTGTTTAGATGTGTTTAAATGAGCGCCATAAACAGGGCAGTCAGTAGTAGCTCGCTGTCAGCTTTAAATACCCCGTCCTTCAGCAATGCCTGCTTCAACACCATTTGTGCTGATTCATCTAACATGCTGCTTCATGTTGGAGGATCAGAACCTCCTGCCGTTTTTCCTGTATTGTTCCAAATCGAGTTATGATGTAGAGGGAAGTGACACTACTCTTGAACTACACAAAGCCATTTGATTCTGTTTAATTTAGCTCATTAAGGCAAGTTTAGAAATGCATAGCACCACTAGGGAATCTAGACAACAGGAAAACTTTGAAATAACAAAAACCTTTGTACTTGGTAACACTTGGTAATGGGTAGGCAAATGTTTGGAGCATCTTTTTTTAGATCAGCTCCTGTTGTTTTCTTCCTGGAAGGAAATTGAAACTCTCCTAGAAGCAGTCAGACCTATAAAACGGCATTTCAGTCCCTCAGGCGCTGCCAGTATGCTTCTGTTAACAGCTTCTAGAAGCGCCGGCGTGTTTGACCAGTGGTGGACGGCCAGCGCAGGCTGAGATCGATGAGCGACCCTGTGACCAGAGGCCCCTGTGTGCACTGGATGTTGACTTTGAATCGTTCCTCTGCTCGCTTAAAAACAAGCTGGCCGTGTTAAACCAAGTCAAAGGTTACAGCTCAGGAGACAGCGGCTCATTAAACTACATGTGCAACTTTCAATTTTTGACAAAAGTCGGCTGTTCTGAAAACAGCACCTTATCTCCTTTGTGTTTTTTTCCGTTGCTGACACTTAAATTGAATACACTTTCCATCACATTATTTCACATTAAACAAAACTCACAAAGGAAGTAGGTAAACATTGCTCCTTTGGTTTTTTTGTTTTTGTTTTTGTCTTGGCTTGTTGTTGGGGGCCCCATGGATGAAAGCAGCCATCAGTGTATTAAACTGATATTTGTCTCTGCTCCAACTAAGCCAGCTCTGGATTTTATCTAGAGGCCGTGTGCAGATCAGCCAATCATAGCATGCAGACATATAGAAGCAACCATTGGTTCAAATCCCTGCCACACACGCGTTTGTTTGCAAGTAATCAAAATCATCCAAATATTAAGGGCCCTGTTTGAAAGACCATACAGTCAGTAGTCTCTTGAACTGGGTTTAAAGTAACAAGGATCGTTTGTATTTTCCCTGTTAGATTTGCCTCCATTGTACTTACAGATAAATCATAGCAATAATTCATATGAGGTGTAATTTTCTGACTTTCATTTCCATCCTCCTGGTGCCTGTGTGGAAGGAGAAGCCCTTCCCAGACCAGACCAGAGGTTTTCTGTGCTAATGGGTTTTCACGGCCTAACATGGATTGTTTCTCTTCTGCTTTTCTCCTCCCAGCTCGTAACTTCAACGTCCAGAAAGCGGAAAACATGATCCGAAAGGTGAGACTTTTGTGACCCGGCCTGGGTTTTTACATCTGTCCGACTGCTTTACGTTTCTCCTTCTTTTCTGTTTCCAACCCGTGGCGTTCATGTAACGTCTATTACTATCGACATTATTGGCTTTTCCTGAACAGTACACAAAGGGGCTTATATAATATGCGGCCCTGTTAATAATTGAACCAGAATTTCTAGACTTTGCTTTTGGCCTTCATTAGTGAACTTATGACTTTGTCCCTGAGCGGGCTTCTGTGTTCTGGTTCCTCGCTAATGATACCTAAAACCCACTGAGGCCTTTGCAGAACTTAAAATTATGCTAATTTAGACGCAGGTGCATTCTGTGTACCAAATCGTCGAATTCTGAAGGCATTCGGTTGCACTGGATTTTATTTATGCAGTGCTCTGTGTTGATTTATCACATAAAGCCATTAACATGAGTTAAAGCCTGTGGTTGTAAAGGGGTGAAATCTAAAGCGGAACTCTGCAGTTCTCTTTGAGCACCAACTGGTCCAAAAATGATCCTGATGAACCCGGCTTCCTTTGATCTGTCTTCTCTGTCATTGTTCATTAGTTTTACTTCCAGGTTCTTGTAGACACTCTGATCTCTTCTTACAGCACGTGGAGTTCAGGAGGCAGATGAAAGTGGACACCATCATAGCTGACTGGAAGCCTCCAGAGGTAAGGCGTCGCGGTTCCTCCCCTCGGCTTGTCTTCTCAGGTGTCTGAGTGAGTGCCGTCTGTGGTGCGATGCCCGCCGCTGTATTTCTGCCAGCGGGCATCCTTTCAGACAACGGTTTGAGGATGCTCACATTTTTCTTCTCAAGGTGATTGAGAAGTACGTATCCGGCGGGATGTGTGGCTACGACCGAGAGGGGAGTCCCATCTGGTACGATGTGATCGGCCCTCTGGACCCCAAAGGCTTGCTGCTGTCGGCCACCAAACAGGACTTCATGAAGACGAAGATCAGGCACATTGAGATGCTGCAGCGGGAGTGTCGGAGGCAGGCTGAGAAGGTCTGAAGCAAGTTCTCCCCTGCCGTCTCCTCCTGTGCTCTTTCTTCCTCTCTCACCTCCTTTATTCCTCTTCCACTAGTCACCGTCCTGTTTCCTCTTCTTTATACATGCGGGGTTGCCTCCAAAAAGTTTCCAAAATGAACCGATGGGGCCACTAATTATCTAAGGGTGGAAATCTACTGATTCGATACATGAAATCAGGGTTCTTTTTTTTACTGCCCACAGCCTCCAGGATTTAGAAACATAAATAAGACTCACATCATTTTCAAAAAGAGTAGGAGGGTGAGATTGGTGTTGGTGTATTGCTGGTGTTGGTGTATTGCTGGTGTTGGTGTATTGCTGGCCTGGTGTCTCCTGCTGACTGCAGGAGACACCAGGCCAGCAATAACCTGGCATGGATTAAGGGAGTTAATCAGAATCAAGTTTATTGCCAAGTAGGTTTGCACTTACAAGGACTTTGACTTGGTGTTGATGGTGCAGACAAAATAGATATATATATATACAGAATCTATGGCTATATAGTATATAGGATGATTAATATACCATAAGGTATCTATATCTATATTATTGTAGCTTAGATATGTCATCGATATACCGGTAGGATGTCGTTGAGACAAGAAGGTCGGGATATGATGTTGGTGTAGCTTGAAGATAGCTCTTTCCTCTCTCTTGAATCATGCATCTGGTTTAGTAGGAGGGCCAGAAGATTTATAACGGTGACCCCACAAGCACCCCCCCCCCCACCACCACCACCACCAGGATGGCATGACTGCTGGCTTATTTCTCTCCTTTTTCACCACACATGTCCTTATTTTTGTCTTACCTTCCTGCTTCAAACTTTTTTCCTGTTGTTTCCTTCATCTCTACATTTTCCTATTGTTCTGTCTACTCTTGTCTTCACCATCTCCTTCTTCTTCTGCTGCTGTTCCCCATCAATGTGACCACAGCCGTCCTCCTGTCCCCTAAACCCTGCTCATGTTTCTCTCTGTCCATTCCGTCTCCTGTCTCTTTTCCTCAGAGTTCCTGTCCTTGTCTCGTCTCTAACATTTCCTGTTCTGTCTGCCCCAGCTTGGGAAGAACATCGAGTCCATAACTCTGATTTATGACTGCGAAGGACTCGGACTGAAGCACATTTGGAAACCTGCTGTTGAGACCTATGGGGAGGTGTGCTGAGCTTGCTCACACTCATCACATGCAGCCTCTGATACACCGCATCTGCATCTAACCCCCTCTGTATGTCCTGTAGATCCTCACCATGTATGAAGACAACTATCCTGAGGGCCTGAAGAGGGTGCTTCTGATTAAAGGTACGCCACCTGATATGCTCTTTTTTTTTCAATCTTTTATTTTTTTTCTAGTTGAGGTTGAATAATTTCTTTACTCTGCTGCAGCTCCCAAAATGTTTCCGATGGCCTACAACCTGATCAAACACTTTCTGTGTGAGGAGACACGGCGGAAAATCGTGGTTTTAGGAAGTAAGAGGACTCTTCTTGATTGTGCTGTTTCATGCTCAGATTTGTTGAATAAACTTGTTCTGCAAAAAACAGTAATAATACAAAATATACATTTTATTTAAGGTATTAATACCTAATTGTGAAATAAGCACATCACTATGAAGCAAATACAAGGAAGCTACATGCTGATATGTGTACTGAACATTGATTAAAGCCACCGAATCCTAATCGTTTAATATGTATGAATCTTTAATTTGACTATTGTTTTAAATCAGATGAGATCAGCAGGACTAATATGAGAGGGAGATCAGAGAGCTCTCAATGGCTGATCCATCACTGGAGAACATCTGTTTAAACTGTGGACATCTGTCACATCTGTCACATCTGTCCTCTTTGAAAAGATGTGAATTTCCACAGACTGAAAAAGGCAGGATGGGCGTAATATTTTGTCCTGCCAGTAGAGGGAAGCAAGTGTTTAATGTTGGAAAAACTAAATTTTTACTGATCTTGTGAGCTCAGAAGTCTGCTGGTCATTTTGCTTCTTTACGATTTCATACCTTTTCAGCATTGGACGCTTCGTTCTCTACATTTTCGTGGGTATAAATGGTGCCATCCACTGGGGTTAGGTTGCTGACCATGCATACAATGGTACCCACCCGGGGAGTTTTTGGACAGCCAGCAATTTAAAGTGATTTCCTATATTCTACCGGTAGTCTACTACAGTGGGCAAATGTTATTGTGTAACTCTAACAAATTAGATAATCTTGCAGAACTATGATTAATTCATTTATGTTTGATCAGGGCTGATAATCTGCCCTATTTCATTAGAATCAGCGGACCCAGAATAATTGGAACTGGAGCGTAACTCACATTATTCAAAATGTAGATAGACAATTAAATTGCAGTATATATGAGATAGATGTTTTACTTGTCATTTCCAACTTTGGGTCAGTTTGTGCATTCACCAATTATTCATCATAAATATTACAATTATTTTGATCAATAATGGAGATAAAGGTTTATAGAGTTCATATCTCATAAACATTTAGTCGTATATTGTTATTTAAAACTTTGTAATCCATTCCTAATTCCATTTTGGTGGTTCTAATCCCCTTTTTGCACCACTTTACTCCTTTGAAATATAACAGATAAGGACTCCTGATTATATCCTAAACATTTAAGTGACTTCCTGCTGGTAGATATGATGTATTGTAGTCATATAACTATATTATCTTATAGCTGACCATGTGTAGAGCAGTAAATAACTTTAAATTGTAGGCCACCAACAGGTGTGAAACATCCAATTTATGAGTATGGATTGATGCATTGTTGGTATGAAACCTTCTGCACTATGGAAAGCTAGAAGGGTGAAAATTATTGTTTGTGGTTCTTTTTGTGTGTGTGTGTGTTTATTTTCAAAGTGATTTTCACAATACAATCGACTTCCCACTGTCACTAGATGCTCACCCAGGATGAGTGAATGCTGCAAGTCAATGTTGCAATCGGCTGGATTTCCTTGGAAAGATTTTTAGCTAATTTCAATTATAAACTAAACTTGACTCTGTTGTTTAATAACTGGGGTAAATTGAGATGCATGTACTTGAAATGGAATCTGTCTCTATGATTGGATTGAATCAAGTTTTTTTTGTTAAAGTGCCTTCAGATGACATTTGTTGTGGATTGGCGTAAAACCAAACTGAATCAAAACTGAATTGAACACTTCCCATGTGCCACACGCTTTTGATCCTTTTGGCATCTCACAACGATGTGCGGGATTTTTTTGTACCTGCAAAACTCAAGTAGGAAACCAAATTTTGCTGTCTGCCTCTTTTTGCTATGAAAAGTTTGTCCTGTTTTATTCAGTTAATCACACCTTGTTGTCAGGTCAAATATCCACCATTCAAGTGGTTAAAAGTCTGTTTCCTCACCCAGTCGCTGCATTCTCCTGTTCTCCATTGGTTGCCTGTTACCGTGCTGCAGTGTCTTTACTGTTTCCAGCTTGTTCAGGCTTCACTTTTCTCATGCCAGTTCCTCGTTTGGTATTTTTTTGGCCCTCCTGCTGAGGCCCCCTGTGATTGGCCAGGTTTGGGGTGCACTTTAATAAATTAGCCCTGTCAAATTTTGTCAAGTGCTGGCAATGGTGTAAATTGCAATTATGAGGCATTTTCTGTGTCTGGTGTCCTCTATCCGTTTTGACTGATGTTCAGACATTATGGCAGCTGCCCTATTACAGCATTACTCCACTGATGTTTCCACTCAGTGAGTTTAATTAGCTCCTTGCAAATGAAATTGGTTACATTCCCATGACAAGACAAAATTAGCATTAAATTATGTCTAAATTGTCTCACTCCTTCACAGTACATACAATGGTTTCAGTATTTCTGTTTTTCTGTTTGCAGGTAACTGGCAGGAAGTGCTGCGCAAGCACATCGATCCAGACCAGCTTCCTGTGGTGTATGGAGGAACCTTGACTGACCCTGATGGAGACCCTCGCTGCAGAACCATGGTGAGAAGAGACAACCCAAACCAGTGTACGGTTTGTCTTTGATGTCCTGACTGAAATTATTTACGTTGTGCCTGTTGTGCCATTAGATCAACTACGGTGGTACTGTTCCCAAGTCGTACTACGTGCAGGAGTCTGTGAAGGTTCAGTATGACAGCAGCGTTACCATCAGCCGTGGATCAAGCTTGCAGCTGGAGTATGATATCACTGCTCCCAGCAGCCTCCTGAGGTATGACAGCAGGTTCAAAATATGGTCACATTGACACACAATGACAAACAATGTCCAATACATCAATATCAACCAAATATTGTACAGCAAACAGAAATTTGGAGAATGCAATTCAATCACTAAGGCAAAGGTAGCTGAGGAACTTAAAAAGCTCCCTGGCGGCATGGTGCCAGGGGTGGATGAGATTTGGCTTCTTCAATGTCGCATGTAAGACCGAGACAACACTGCTGGAGTGGCAGACTTGGTGCTTACATTTTTAAGAAAGGGGACTAGAGAGTGTGTTCCAATAATAGAGACATCACACTTCTCAGCTCCCCTGGGACATCTTGCGTTGGGGTCTTGGAGAGGAGGCTCTTACTGATAGTTGAACCTCAGATCCAGGAGGAGCAACGTGGCTTTCATCCTGGGGTGATGTGAGCATTCCTCTCAAGTCTACGTGTATTTTATGGATCTGAAAAAGGGCTGCAACTGTGTCTCCCAGAGTATTTTGTGTAGGTGCTGCAGTATGGGATATCTGGGTGGCTTTAAAGGACTTTACAGTCCCTGTATGCCCAAAACCAGAGCTGTGCATTGGACTCCACCAGGGCAGTCCCTTGTCACCGACCCTGTTTATGGTTTTCATGGACAGGATAACAAGCCATAGTCATGTCAACAGGTTGTCTGGTTTGGGCACCTCATCTTTGTTTTTTGCAGATGATGTGGTTCTGTTGGATTCTTCAGGCTATTACCTCCAGTGCACACTGGAGTGGTTATTTGCTGAGTGTGAAGTGGCAAGGATGAGAGTCAGCTACTCTCCAAGGCCATGGTCCTTGACCGGAAAAAAGGTGGACTGCCCTCTCTGGGTTGGTGTTCAGTCTCTGCCTTAAGTGGAGGAGTTTAAATATCATGTTAATTGGTGATAATAGCATGAATCAGCCTCAGAAACAGGGTGAGATACTCTGTTAATAAGGAGGAGCTCAAAGTAGAGCCACTGTTTCTCCACAAGTGAAAGATGCCAGTTGAGGTGGCTCAGGGCATCTGATCAGGATGCCCCCTAAATTCAGAAGTTAACGTGATAATCTTTCATAAAAACTTTGTATGCAACCAGAGTGAGCTACTGACATATAAATATAAAAAAGTTAAATTACATGGCTATGCACCTTTAAAGGGTTCATATAATGCTTTTCAGTTCTTCCTTTCCACATTTAAATCATTCAGTTTTGGTCTATATAAAGGGGAACTGCGATGCTTTGGTCTGAATTCCCTCTTAATTGACCCCCACAGCCTCTCTTTTTCATTGTTTGGAGGTTTGTTTGAGAACAACTCGTTTTGGTGCTATCTCTTTAAATCTGAAGAGGGCCTTCATACCCCGGCCCCCTCCAGGTCGCAGAGCGACCCACTCCACCCCGTTTGCCCATTTTTGTAGTATGCTGGGGGATACAATCTGATGAATAACCAAACATTTTCACTTTACTTGTAGCGTCAGCATCGTTCAGCTTGAAATACAAGTTTGCTCAGAGAAATAAAAATTGTGAATTTGCAAGACTGGTGAGCTGGTAGGCCATGACCTTGTTTAGCAGTTTCGCATCAAATACTGAGACATAATTGTTAAAAATATGTAACAGAGAATTAAAGAAAGCTGAACAGTTTGAAAAAGAATATTAAGATCTATGCAGTATCTGGACAGACTACATTCAACTTTTCTGAACTCTTTGAGACTCCAATTCAATTCAATTCAATTCAATTTTATTTATATCATGAAACATGTCATCTCAAGGCACTTTACAAAGTCAAATTCAATCATATTATACAGATTGGGTCAGATTATACAGATTGGTCAAAAGATTTCCTATATAAGGAAACCAGTTGATTGCATCAAAGTCCCGACAAGCAGCATTCACTCCTGGGGAACCGTAGAGCCACAGGGAGAGTCGTCTGCATTGTCCATGGCTTTGCAGCAATCCCTCATACTGAGCAAGCATGAAGCGACAGTGGAAAGAAAAACTCCCCATTAACGGGAAGGAAAAACCTCCAGCAGAACCAGAACCAGGCTCAGTATGAACGGTCATCTGCCTCACCGACTGGGGGTTACAGAAGACGGAGCAGAGACACAACAAGAGAGACAAAAAAGCACAGAAGCACACATTGATCCAGTAATCTGTTCTACATTAGATGGTAATAGCGGGTGAGCCGTCTTCTCTGGATGATGTCACAGTTAACAGAACGCCAGACCAGGTGTACCCACTATGAAGAAAAAGAGAGAGAACAAAAAGGTTAAAAGCTGAAATGACGATAAGCAATGCAAAACTGGAGAACAGTAGAAATCAGTAGAGTGAGAAAAATAGATCCTCCAGTACCCTAAACCTATAGCAGCATAACTATAGAGGTAGATCATGGTAACATGGGCCACTCTAGTTATAAGCTTTGTCAAAAAGGAAAGTTTTAAGATTAGTCTTAAAAGTAGACGGGGTGTCTGCCTCACGGACCAAAACTGGGAGTTGGTTCCACAGGAGAGGAGCCTGATAGCTAAAGGATCTGCCTCCCATTCTACTTTTAGAGACTCTAGGAACCACCAGCAGACCTGCAGTCTGAGAGCGAAGTGCTCTGTTAGGAACATACGGGGTAATCAGAGCTCTGATATATGATGGAGCTTGATTATTAAGGGCTTTATACGTTAGAAGAAGAATTTTAAATTCTATTCCTGATTTAACAGGAAGACAATGAAAGGAAGCTAAAATTGGAGAAATATGATCCCGCTTGTTGATTTTCATCAGAACTCTTGCTGCAGCGTTTTGGATCAGCCAAAGACTTTGAACTGCATTTTGTGGACTTCCTGATAGTAAAGGATTACAATAGTCCAGCCTTGACTCCAAGTACCCAAAATGTATTTAAAGCAGCAATGAGGATTTTTTTTTTTACCCCTTGGTAATGCTTGAGTACTGTGTATCAAGCCAGGACTCTCTCCACTTCCACTCTGGCTGCAACCCGACACCCATTTCCCTTCCCCTTTTCACTTGTTGTCTCCTATGCGCATATTTCCAGCAGTCGTTGGGCGTTAGGTGGGGTACACCCTGGACAGGTAACCAGTCGATCACAGGGCACCAATTTAGAATGCAGGTATGTACAGGTATTTTAAAAAGGCAGAGACATGAATAAAAGCCTGGGTCAAGCATCCAAAACCCACTGAACCAAGATGTGAAGGAGAGAGAGCAAGCAGGATGGAGTGGATGCACACTAGTCAGGGTGTTGTGGATTGCTGCAACAGTGAAAATCTGGGAGTGAGAGTTCATGTGATTATTGGTCAAGACACCGTGGCGCTAACAGAAATACAAACAAAACTGAACTGAACGTGTTAGTGTGTCACTTGTTTTAGTACGCAAAGGGAATGTGTTCTAAAAGCTCACATCTGTCATTTAAGTTTTGTTGATCAAGAACAAATCAATCATATCCAGAAGATAAACTGCAGATCTATTCCCTCCCAGGTGGCAGTTTGCCAGCGATGGAGCAGACATCGGGTTTGGAGTGTACCGGCGCACCAAGGACAGCAGGAGTCAGAAGGTTGCTGAGATGATGCAGGTTCTTCCCAGTGAACGCTACAATGCTCACCTGGTCCCTGAAGACAACTGTCTCACCTGCTCCGAGCCAGGAGTCTGTGAGTAATTGCTTGTTTGGTTTAGGTTTTTTAGAACATTCATCAAGACAGTTTAGACATAGACAGCTGACACCCCTTGTAAAGATGTAAAAGAAGCCTTCACAAAAAATCTAACACTAGGAAATAACTGTTTTGAGTAATTTCACCGGTTGAACAGTTATGGGTGCTCCAAACAATCACTTTAAATCCAAGTCCAAGTGGCACATTTCTATTTTCCACTTTCCACCACACACAACTTACTGTTTGAAAGTGGCAGCAAACAGGAACATCTTGGACCACTACTCTCTATAACAACCAGTAGATGCTATATAGCGGTTTCGGCACCATGCCAAGAACAAGCCTTTTTTACTCTCCATCACAAATCTAAACATGTAGAGTTCAAGAGTCTCTACTTGTGCTGCCTCTTTAGTTTAGTAAGATGAGTCTAAAGGTGCTGTCACGCTGATTCCTATCTAGCCCTGTTTGATGCTGCTGTGAAAAGCAAGTCCTGGCGCATCTTTGGATTCTCTTTTGTTGTGCTCAAGTTCTGAATAGTGAATGTATACAGGGATCGATAGTGTGAATTATATGTGTTTCTTTTCCAAGACCCCACATTTGTCGTCTTTTCATATTAAAGGTTTACTGAGCATCTAGGGATAAAATTTCCAAGTGGTTAGATAACTGTTAGCTAAATTATTTAGATAGTGTGTGATCTATTCAGTTTCACTGTGAGTTTCTAGCATCCAGCATCTTGAGGTTAGTGAAGCATCTATATGGTCTAGGGCAGGTGTCTTCAACATGTTTCAGTCCGGGCCTCCCATGATGAATGTAAAGGTCTTGCAAGGACCCTTACCCATGACAGCAAATTGTGTGTGTGGGTGGGAGGATTTGTGATGATGAAGCATGTTAAATCTTGCGACCCCCTGCAGCACCTCCCCGACAGCGTCCACCCTACCTTTACATTAAAAACCTCTGGTCTAGGGTAAGACTAACTAATCTTATAAATCTGTCCTTGTTGCGATATCAAATTCCCAGTTGTGTCCATTCTGTAGGTGAGGTCCACATTTACAGTATACATGCTGTCTGACAGCCTGGCATTGTTCTCCGACAGCACAATGTCTTCCAACGCCATGGAAATGAAAGGCAGATAGGAATTAGAGTGACAGGGGTATTAGATGGAAATCTTCTGGTACAAACAGTCCTGTTGGGTTTTGTGTGAATCAAAGGATGACATATGTGGGACTGTGCCTCATGCCCACCGTGAGGTAAGGTAGAGGATTTGTGATGCTGTGGGGCTTTTTCTCTTCACCAGGCTCTGGGAAGAATTTTTGAATAGCATGGCACCATGAACTTTTTGAAATTAAATGTCAATGATTTTCCTCTTCCGCTGGATAACGATCCAAAACACATATCACCAAATCAACATGGATCACAAGATACAAATCATCTTTACCAGGGATGCCAACAAACATGTCTGTGACTCTATGTTGTCTGGTAGCTGCTGCTAACTGCATCCCTTGTCTCCTGTAGATGTGCTGTGTTTTGACAACAGCTACAGCCTCCTCCAGTCCAAGAAGGTGAGCTACAACGTTGAAGTTGTTCCTCCTGATGATGGACAGATGCAGGCTCCATGCAGCTGAGGGGACCTGAGGCTGCAGTGACAACAGGGACACCTGAAAAAATGCCATATCAGATCTTCGTCACCAGCTGCTGACAGGAAAATTCACTCTTGCCTCAAGACTGCTGGAGAGATGAGGCTTTAATGTCAGCCTCTATCGGTGCATCATGTCCTGGTTTCTAATTGTTTGGTACCTTCAATTTAAAGCTCATTAATTCAAGCATTAGAAACAATACTGTGAATGCAGTGCATTTAAACTGTGACGTTGCAAGGAAAGAACAGAAGAAAACAGAGTTGAACTTTTGTGGTCATTACAAGCAGTCAAGCTGACGTCCCACAGTCATGATTAAAATATACATGTACGAACAAGAGCATGATAGAATAAAAGCTAGGGTCGGTGATTTTTCCAGAAGTTTCCCCCAAGTCCCTTTTTGAATAAGACCGGCTTACCTCACTCTTCCGCTCTTCAGGGGGATCACGTGCTAAAAATCTCCCAAATCCACTATGGTCTTATTTCTTTCTACTGAGGCCTTCCTCTTCTTCTCATAAACCTGAACACTAACATGAAACACTAGAAGTGTTTCATGTTAGTGTTCATGTTTCATGTTAGTGTTCCATGGAATGAGTACACACACTGGCGTTACGTGAGCACGTCAGAATGATGGCATGTGGGACAACCAATGGATAAGGCGATACCCCTGGAACTTGAGGGACAGAGGAGAGCGAGAGCAGGAACAAAACTCTGACCAATCCCTGCCCTTCGGTGCGAAGAGCAGTGATTGGTCAGAGTTTTTACAGGCCTGCAGCTCCTACAGAGATTGGTTTATTTAAACCTCCTTTTTGTGAATACATAATGTATTTACTACTTTCAGGAGGGAAGGATGATTTTACCCGGTATGATAAAAGTGTTTCTGAACAGGATTACCAACTATAGCTTTATAATTTTAAGGAACTATTATAATTTTCCAGAATAAATCCTTTACTTTTGTTTTAAGTGCGTACAAGGTTTACAAGATCCTGACCACAAGACAAGCTCATCTAAAGGAGCGTTTGTACTGTCCTGCAGTCTATACTGCCATCTACAGGCCAGTCTTGGGTGTAGCCAAGGTCACCAACCTCAGGGCATCTGGCTGTGCTTCCAGCATTTCATTGATGTGACTTTGGTAAACTATACTGTGTTTGATGGTAATATGTATGACAGTAGTACCTGTGCTTTTCTATCTTGTTACTCAGCTTTTCTGGCATTACAAAATTAGTTGGAAGAAGAAATTAGCTTTCCCCATTGGGTGGTCATTGGGTGGTCCTCCATGTGGAAAGGAGTCTGCTGGAGTGGCTTCTGCTGGCAGGAGACCTCTGAGCAAACCCAGAACTGGAGGAACTATACATTTGAGTTAGATATTAACTGTCTGACATGAAATCAGACTTTTTTTGCCCCCAGTTTTAGGTCAGTTAGCATTAGCAAAATTATTCATTAAAAAAAAACAACAACAGAATATTGAGATAGGGGATTCTTTTAACCATTTTAAAAACTTTTTACATCCACAATAATATTAACCATTTTTGATTTGTCATCACAACAACTCTTGTACATTGTACATTCCAATGAAATCTGTCCTCTGCACTTAACCCATCTCTCAGGGCCACTGTGCAGTGGGCTGCCACTGTGCAGTGGGCTGCCACTGTGCAGTGGGCTGCCACTGTGCAGTGGGCTGCCACTGTGCGGGGCTCAGGGACCCAGAGTGGCAGTCTGCCCGTTTCTATCCAAGCTCTAACCTCCGAGCTGATGTAACGAGATGTTCTGATACCATTTATGATGAGCAGCAGTCTGTAGAGTGAAACATCTCCACAACATCCTGCCACCCCCATACTTCGCAGTTTGAACAAGGTGTTCTCAGGCTTTCAAGTTTCCCCCTTTTCCCTACAAACTTAACAAAAGGTTATTATGCTCAAGCAACTCAATTGGATTTTCACAGTGATGTCTGTAAAAACCAAGGTCTTTGTCCTTGTGTGCATTTGCGAACTGCAATCTTCATTATTGTGTTGCTTTTGGTGTAATGACTTCTTCCTCGCTGAAAGGCCTTTCAGCCCACGCTGCTACAGGACTTGCCTTCCTGTAGAAAAGGACTCCCACAGCAGCTGAAGTAAGCATTTTCAAAAGGTTCAGGACAGCGGAGAAACAACCTTGATATAGGAGGTTATGGGTTATCTGTATTTCACACTGAAAATCAAATGAACTTTTCTTTGTTCTATGGTAAAAGGCCCGCTTTCTTACAACGTTATTCCCAATTCATCTGTACAAGGAGATGAGAACGTTGAGCTGCTCAAATCACTGCTGCAACTTACAGGCAGATAAGAGACTGCTGGGCCCTAGATTTATATTTGTCATGGAAGTGGCTCTCTTTAAAATTAAAAATACAAACTAACCAAATAAAAAGTAAAACCACTGAGACATTGTTTGACAACCAGTGTGTATAACCATTTTGCAACATTTTCCTCTTGCATAGATTGATGTCTTCTGTGGCTGTTTGTGTCTGTCTGTAGTAGTTGTCTGTACCTTCAGCATATCGTTTTGCTGTCATGTGTTTTCTCATAAATTTTTCCATCCATTGTTATGCTAACTCTGAGCATGGCTCAGGGAACCCTGTTCCTCTCACTTTTCCTTCTTACCTTTGAGGTCCCGTGATCTGTGGCCAGGAGCCTTGCCGTGTAATCTGTCAGTGAAACCCCTTGACTGATCTTTTTGTGTTAAGCTGTTGTCTTTTATAGCAGCTGGAAATGCTGGAGGGAGACACAACAAGACAGATGGCACTGGAGGATTGACGCCTTCTATTATTGTACGGTTGTTCTAATCTAAGTTGTTAAAATAGAAAATGGATTAATGGTAAGAGTACCAGGCTAGAAACTGGTGCATGTCATAGATGTGCCAAAATGTATCTTAATTTATGAACATTTAATTACATCAAGTTTAACATTGTTGTTATATTGTAATAAAAGTAATTTGTGTTTTAATGTCCCAAAGTGCAGTTTCTTTACAAATCCCCGTTTATGTTGTGCCAGCAGAGGGTCTAAGTTTCACATATCGATCATTCTGATCCCTGCTTTATGATTTACTTAAGAAGAAACAAAGCTAGACGCTTGGTTAATTACAGGCTTACCAGAGTCAAAAGCTCAGAAACAGCAGGACTAACAGAGCAGAGCTCAGATTTTCCGAGGTGACTCTGTGTATGGTTGAACATAAAACCTACACAAGTCAGACATGTGTTTGTGGATCTTGAGTAGTCACATGACAGGATGCCAAAAGAGTACTTCTCACACCATATGAGGAAGTTAAGTGTGGCAGAGAAATACATGACATGTACAAGTGGAGCAAGACTGCGGTGAGGAGTGTGGCTGGATTGACAGGGGGTTGATGATCACCCTGTCTGTCAATCCATGGTGATATGTACTTGGCCATCATCATCATCATCATCATCATCATCATCATCATCATCATCATCATCATCATCATCATCATCATCATCATCATCATCCGTTGATGGTGGAGACTAGGTGTTAGTATCTGAGCCCATTCTTGTTAGCAGCATTGAAGACAGGTTTACTGATGAGGTCAACTAGTGGTCTCCATATATTAAGTTTGCAGATGATATTGTGTACTGCAGTGAAAATAAGGAGCAGGCGGCTCGAGAGGAGTGAAATCTAGTTGAAACAAGTGGAATCCAGCTGTGTGAATAAGAGACAGGGCTTTCGTCAGGAGGAACCAACATTGACCTGATCAGAAAAGATCATTTTGGTGCGAAAGCTCAAGAGAACCGTTTTGGAGACAAAGTGAGAGAGACAAGGATATCGGTCATCATGGACTTTGTGGACTGGTGTGAGAAGAACCATCTGTGCTTAAACACCAGTAAGACCAAGGAGATGGTGATCGACTTCAGGAGAAGACCCCCACCTCACTCACCTGTGAACATCCAGGGGCAGGACATAAAAACTGTGGAGAGTTTCAAATACCTGGGTGTTCATGTTAACAATAAACTGGACTGGACTCATAACACCGATGCTCTATACAAGAAGGGCCAGAGCCGGCTCCACCTCCTGAGGAGGCTGAGGTCCTTTGGAGTGAGCAGGCCCCTGCTTAAAACTTTTTATGACTCTGTGGTGGACTCAGCCCTCCTCTACGCTGTCGTCTGCTGGGCCCCAGACAGCGCAGAGCGGGACAGACAGAGGCTGAATAAGCTGGTGAGGAAGGCCACTTCTGTCCTGGGCTGCCCTCTGGACTCAGTGGAGGAAGTGGCAGAGAGGAGGGTGTTGTCCAAGTTCACATCCATCATGGACAACACCTTCCACCCCCTGCACCAGACTGTAGAGGAACTGAGCAGCTCCTTTAGTGACAGACTTAGACATCCTGTCTGTAAAAAGGAGCGCTACCGCAGGTCATTTATTCCTGCTGCTATCAGATTTTACAATGCTGCACTGTAACTGCAACTGTGACCATAACTGTAATAATTAATGTGCAATAACCAAGGTGCAATAATCTATTTAATACACTGTCCTACAACCCGTGCAATAATCCTGATGTAGTGACTTCTGCTGCTATCACCACCTGAACATAAGTCAGCCCACATGTATGTATGTATGTATGTACAAATGTATACAATGTATATGCACATACATACGCGTAGGTGCGTATGTAAGTAGGCGCATAGATATATGTATATATTTAAGTATATAGATATGTTTATATATATATATATATATATATATATATATATATATATATATATATATATATATATATATAGACCACTAACAATGTAAATGAGACATCATATGCCCATTCCTATTTCCTTTTTTGTATTTTTTGGTATTCTTTCTGATCCATTGTATATATGAAGATTCACTGTATATAACTGAATGCACCTTCCCTACTCTGCACCTTCTTGTATGAGCCGATGTGACGAGTGAATTTCTCCATTCTGAGATCAATACTAGACTATCTTATCTTATCTTATCTTATAGCATGGTTTAAACTGTGTACAGAGGAGGGAAGGTGGAAATGTTCTGTAAAAGATGTTAAATGTGGAGCGGCCACTGAACAAGGTCACTCAAATGAACAATTACATCATATTTGTAAAGTTGTGGTGGAAAATATATTGGGATTGTCAAGTCTGAAAAGATCCTTTAAAAATAGCATGAGGAATATTGAGGGACAACTACCAATAAATGATTTAAAATCGTTATAAAACAGGCCTAAAATGGATAAACAACATTGACAGATATTAAATGTGGGTGATGAGGGGGGGAAAGGACTTAAATGGAGACCAGCATTTACATGTATAAAACAAGACAATACACAATTAAAAAGAGTCAAAGTTATTACAGATGTCATAATATAGGATGGCTTAAAGTGCAGAACAGTTAACCCCAAAGTTAACAGGGTTAATAGTGTCTTTCTCCGTCTTCTGGTTTTGTCTGATCTGATCGCTGCCTCCAGTTCATATGCCGAGCTGACACTAGTTCATCAATAGCTGCTGTGTCCACCAGGTGGCGCTTCAGCACAGCAACACACTTTATTGGCTATATTACATAATAGCTGATCAGTGAATATTAGGATCTAATTTTAAAAACAAGGCAACTGACAAACATCTGAACGGTTTTGTGGGCAGACTAACATCGATACAAATAATTTTTAATCGAATAGAGTAAGAATTTTATTTACAATTTTGTTCAATTATTATTTCTTTTTTTCTTAGATTGCGTCAATGAAATCCGCAGAGATAGCCCGGTTATGTAACAGAAATATGACTTGTGCTGTAAGCGCAAGAGGGACTCCGACCGTGGAGAGGGGAGTGCGCCAGTGTGGTGCTTTAATGTGTCTGCATCCAGCATCCCGGTCCGGGCTCGATGCCAGGGGGATGCGGGATGATGCTGGAGGAGGAGAAGGGGAGGTGTGCGGATGCTTTTACATAACAGCAGCTGGCTCGCAAATCAAATGAATGACAAACCGCTGGCCGCAGCACAACCGGCGGCGTCCGTCCTGCTGCGTGCCGCAGTGCTCGGTGTCCACGGAGGAGAGAGAGAGAGAGAGAGAGAGAGAGAGAGAGAGAGAGAGAGAGAGAGAGAGAGAGAGAGAGAGAGAGAGAGAGAGAGAGAGAGAGAGAGAGAGAGAGAGACTGGTGCTGAGCGCTGCGAGCTGTGCGTCACATGAAGGATAGAGTTGGAGGAGCGTTTGTTTACCAGCCATACCTGGCGCTGTTACCGGGTGTGTGTTAGTGTGTGTAAGAGGGAGAGAGAGAGAGAGAGATGGAGGGCCGGAGGGAGGCGGAGCCGCTCGGACATGAGTAAATGACGTCAGCTCCCAGGTCGCCCAGCAGAGAAACAAACATGGCGACAGAATGGAGCGGGCAGCAGGGTTACGTTCTCACCGTCATCATCTGCCTGTGGAGCGCGGTCGGCGGGCGGACAGAGACGGCGGCGGCGGCTGGATCCGGCCGCGTCAGCGGCGGGAGCCAGGTCCTCGGCATGCGGCTCGAGCGGAGCGACAAGCCGTCCAGCACCAATGACGACGGTGTCATCCAGGTGACCGAGGAGAGCACCGTACAGCTCCGGTTTTACGGGGTGCAGCTCCACTCGGGCGCCTGGACGCAGATCCGCTTCACGGAGCTTGGGGACGGCGGCGGCGGCGGCGGCGGCGGGGACGAGGAGGAGGAGGATGAGCAGGAGGAGGCGGTGGCGGCGGCCAGGGGAGGCAGCGGCATGATGGACACGCCGGACAGGACTTGTGTTGACTTCACGAAGGACATCAAAGTGGAGAGCTACATGAACGTGAGCAGCCGCGGCACGTCCGGGGTGCTCAGCGTGCACGTTAAGCCGCTGCGCAAAAGCGAGCCGCAGAAGGAGTATGCCCTGTGCACGCTGAGCGAGGATGGCACCAGGTGGGTGTTGCTGGGGGAGAGCGATGGCAAAGTGCTGGTGGTGGAGGAGAAGAAGTCCCTGCTGCCCATGTGGCTGCAGGTGATCCTGATTTGCTGCCTGCTGGTGCTGTCCGGCATGTTCAGCGGCTTGAACCTCGGCCTCATGGCGCTGGACCCCATGGAGCTGCGCATCGTCCAGAGCTGCGGCACCGACAAGGAGAAGAATTACGCGAGGAAGATCGAGCCCATCCGCAGCAAGGGGAACTACCTGCTGTGCTCCCTGCTGCTTGGCAATGTGCTGGTGAACACCACCCTCACCATCCTCCTGGATGACCTGATCGGCTCCGGCCTGGGCGCCGTGGTGGCCTCCACCATTGGCATCGTGATCTTCGGGGAGATCGTCCCCCAGGCGCTCTGCTCCCGCCACGGACTGGCCGTGGGCGCCAACACCATCATGGTGACCAAGTTCTTCATGCTCCTCACCTTCCCGCTCTCCTTTCCCGTCAGCAAGCTGCTGGACGTCCTGCTGGGCCAGGAGATCGGGACCGTGTACAACCGAGAGAAGCTGGTGGGGATGCTCAGGGTGACGGAGCCCTACAACGACCTGGACAAGGAGGAGCTGAACATGATCCAGGGAGCCCTGGAGCTCCGGACCAAGACGGTGGAGGACGTGATGACGCCCCTGGCCAACTGCTTCATGATCCAGGCGGACGCCGTGCTGGACTTCAACACCATGTCGGAGATCATGGAGAGCGGCTACACGCGCATCCCCGTGTACGACGAGGAGAGGTCCAACATCGTGGACATCCTGTACGTCAAGGACCTGGCCTTCGTGGACCCGGACGACTGCACCAACCTGAAGACCATCACCAAGTTCTACAACCACCCGGTGCACTTTGTGTTCCACGACACCAAGCTGGACGCCATGCTGGAGGAGTTCAAGAAAGGTCAGTGTGTGTGTGACCCCCACCCCCAATCCATCCATCCATCCATCCATCCATCCATCCATCCATCCATCCTATCTGCACTGATCAACATAACTCTGGAAGGACCATACCAGCCTACATTTACTGATTTACTCATGGTCTCATTTGTTGTCACCCCATTGCACAATCAAGTTTAAAAAAAAAAGAAGATTGATTTTAGTCTGGAAAATGTTTAAAAAAAAGATGTTTTAGTAAACTTGTTTGGTGGCAAACAAAACACATTATTACATATTATAACAACAAGAATATGAAATGGTTAAAACTAAAATCACCAGTGGCGCAATCACTGTTATCCACAGCAATCCCTTTCAAATAAATGCTATTTACAAAAAGAATTGCTATACCTGCTTTACCTTGTGAAGCTGAGCCCGTTTCCTCAAAGCCTCATCCAGCCTCTTGGACGAGGCTCTAGCATGATCTCCACATCTCACTGCTGGAGAACTGCAGTGCGGAGTGCATAGCAACTATTGGGTGTTTTCTGTGATGACTGTTGTTTAGGATTGTTGTCAGGGTAGGAAAAGGCTTTTCCTACCATCACAAACGTAAACAGGAGGAGTTTTGTTAGCTCTACCGGGGCTTTGACTGGATCCCAGTGGTTCAGTCATTTCAGACTAAGACTGGGCTTCTCAGCAACAAACACTCCAGGTGGGATATGTTGGAAAACCCCCGTTGTTGGGGGACCTCCGATGTTGTGGGGCCTGTTTCGTTTTCAACGCCCTCTGGAACCTCGTTGGCGTCATGAAGTCTTGGAAACACTAGGCGAGTAAATAAAAGTGGAGCGGACTGTAGCACTAAGCTGTGAATGGGTCATGTCATCTCTGGGTCCTGTCAGGAGAACAGTGATCCAAGACCGTACGGCCAAATCCAAACGGAAATGGTTCACCGGACCCCCGATCAGTCGTCTTCCATGGCCGTGTCAGTCTCCTGTAGAAAAGCCGAGGGCTGAGCCGCAGAGAAGAGAGGCTCTTTACCTGAGCGTCAGTAAGTTTGTCCCGTTTTTGCACGTGGAATTTAATCAAACGCACAGCTGTTCTTTGGCAGCTTGAGCAGATCTTTTTTTGTTTATTGTTTTGCACCTTTCAGAGAGCACCTTCTTGGGTAAAAAACCCATCGCTGAAACTCAACGTTGGCTGCACCGAGCTGTGGTTCTGATTTAAAAGCATCAGGAGGAGGAAACAGGAGAGAGCCATGTGTTCAGAGCGCACTGACTAATGGATGAATGATTTAAACGTCTGCTGGGGTTAACAGGCAGAACGAGAAGCCCGCTGGGACTTTTGTTTCTTCTTTATTTATTCAGATTGATCACATTTCTGGTCTGAAACTCCTGATATGGGAGGGTGGTATTTAAGCACGCCGCTCATTAAAGTACAACTGTAGCTACTTAGGTGATGCTTTGCGTAATGTGAACGTTAACGTTCCGTGATATTTTCTCCTCTTACCTCAAGACTGTTGCTTGAAATGGTCCCTTCTGTGCAGGCAGAGGCCCCCCACAGCCATCGGCTGCACAAGATGAGCAAGCTCTGCTCCGGTGGCGACCTGGTTGTTTTATGAAATGTTTATTTCAGGATTGGGAGAGATCGGCAAACACAAATAAGGACTCAAACACTGTTTCTGTTAGAATATAAGGCACACATTTATTATTATTCCCCACAGAATACAGCACATCAAAACAATTAGCTCTTCACACACGCAAAGTAGCAAGCAATAAAGCAACAAGCTTTCAAACAAACGTGACGCTCAACAGATTCTCAGAATCAGCTCTTACCATTGACACGAACTGGGAGCCCTCAGTCCTAGGTTAAGATCAGCGTTCACGATGCCGGTATTCCACACACGAACTCACGGCAGACTCACCGGGCTGAGGGCAGTCTCCTCTTTATATACTTGTAAACAAACAGTCAGATGTGGAGTGAGAGTGGCCATCTCTCCCTCCACAGCTGCCCTGCCTCCCTAAGCATGTTTCCCAAAACATCAACCGTTCCCAGCACCTCAGCAGTGTGCGAAGCAAAATAATATTGCAAACTCAGCATACAACAAATCAAACAAAATAAGAATACAGAATCAGTCTTTCCCACAACACATTGTCATAGGTTCCCACCACAAGTTATAACAAAATAACACATGTGGTTCTTAGTTTTATGTGAGCAACATAACAGGCACGAGCATGTATGTTGCTCTTAGTTTAAAACTAACCAGTTTTTCCCAAAATACATAGTCAAAGAACAGAAATAACTCTTTAATATATCACTGGTTCTGTTGCCTTTTTACCAGTAGGAGACTGAATGCAGAGCGTTTCTTAGCAGCCGCTTCTTTACTCCTGCAACAAATGTGGTGCAAAGGCGCTGATGGGTGCACGCTCCTCTTTGAGGGGGAACACAGATGGAGCAGTCACACGGCCAGCGAGTCAGTCAATGTCTGATTGGTGATTAGCAGGTCACAACACTGAAAAAGCATCAAATTAAATGCAGGAAATGTAAGCTCTCCCGCCGACTTATAAAGTCTACATGAACATTCAGCATTTTGCATTGTTCAGAAGCAACACAGAGGCTGTGGAATGAGATGGGGAGCTTGGTGGACTTGCTTACCAGTAACTTGTTTGGTGGATTTTCTGGCTTGCTATGTTAATTTAGCCAAGGCAACCTCTCAGGTATGTTCTTTGTTATGTAGCTGAATAGCAGGTAATGTGTTACGGTAACTACACACCTAATCAGCCTGTTGTTGTGGTTGCTGTTGTGTAATTGAACAAATCGCCTTTCCAGATTACATCATTCTGTTTTTAGACTTTTGTGAAATACATTTCTAAAGAAATGTAACTTGCAACTGTTTTTATTTAATTTTTCCCTCTTTATGATGCATCTTTTGACTTTTAGATTCCTGAGCGACTTTTAGTATGGAAAAGACGGTACCTTAATGTGCTCTTTGAGTTGAGTAAAGCTCAGAGGTTAGGAACTCAAACTTTGATACATAGATGAGGGATAATCTCATAATTCCTGAATTCGCTGTTGTATTGAAAACTCATACCTCTACCAAAGAACCCACAGCATATTATAGCTCTTACATGGGTTATTTCCCTTTGGTCTCAAATCCAAACTGGCAGATCATATCTAAAAGAAACTAAAAGGTCGGTATTGGCCAGGAACAGCCTGATTGGCTCTTCTCTAGAGGTAATCTGTTAACCTGTCCACCACAGCAAACAAGAAGGGGCTCCGAGCCGATCTTTCTCACACCTACAGCACACCTCACCGCTGCCTTACAGCCCTCATGCACGTCCTGCACCAATCTATCATCAGACTCTGCTACTCCAGACTTCCTCATACCATACCGCAGCTCCTCTCTCATCGCCCTGTCATATGCCTTCTCCAAAGCTACAAAAACACAATGCAGCGACATAGAAATTAAACTACCGAACCATTTTCTGCTGGTGCCAAAATATGGCAAGATGCTTTTTTTCTGTGATAAATTCAACCTTTTCGGCTGATTAAACACTTTGAATGAAACGCTTTGCAGTAAATCATTGAACACAGATGACTTCTGATTGGGTTCTGCTTCTCAGGAAGACAGGCTGCTCTTGGAGGGGAGTCTTATGAAAAAAGGAAACTTCCAATTTATGAAGAACCAGGAAAGTGTTTATAACACACTAAGTGTTTTTTTTTCTTTTCTTTTGACAATTTGCTAGACAAAATACAATATAATCAACTGTAAACACCTATCTTAGTTGTGTTGTTACCATTTCTCTTAATAAAAACAGACTGAAAAACTCATCGATCAAGGTGCTGATGTACGATAGCTTCTGATGTAATTTTTTTTTTCAGCTCAGTATTTATGGCCTGGAGTCTAAATTCAGGTCTGCAGATTGCTGACAAAGCATTAACAAAGCTGATAGCTTCAGCTGTGTCAGCTAAAACCCTAAACATTCACATTTGTGACACATCAAAAATGGAGAAAAACAAATGCATTACAAATTTAGTTGTTTCTCTTGTATTTGTTTCGATGGGAATTGGTAATGCGGCTTAATTTTATACATAGGAATCCAAATATCTAACAGTCTCATAAAATAATTATATAATTGAAAAGCCTCTTGAAGATGAACCCAAACCTTAACTTTTTCCTTAACCATGAAGCCCACTGATTGTAATGATAATTCAAATTAAAGGTGCTTAGATTATAAAATATATTTATTTTTTAAATAAGCAATATCAACAGTTAAAGAGAAATGTTTAAGGAACTGAGAATGAATGCTAACATAAAATACTACAGTATGATTAAAAAATAAAATGACCAGTATAGTGATTAAACATAACAAGCACATCAAAATAATCATGAGGATATAAATAAGGTGCGTTCAAACATTGTGGTGATGTGTGAGAATTATTTAATTAGGCTAAGTTTCATCATCATGACACAGATTTTTTGATCCAGTCTAATCGGTTGATTTCTCTCCTTTCTTTTTGTACTATCAACCAATCACAGCTCTTAAAAGACAGCGTCACACCTAGTAACGGGGTCAACCCCACCTCCTCACTAAGATCAGATTTCTGTTGTCTCCTTACAGCAGCTACCTGAATCGCTCTTAAGCTAAGAGTCCTAGGTAGGACCCTTTAGGGTAAGATAGGAACTCTTTGAGAGGACTTTGAGAATATTTGTGAAAACAGGCCCTGGTTTTCATCATCTGTAAGCCATAATCATTAAAATTACAAGAAATAAAGGCTTGAATTATTTTATCCATCCATCCACTGTCTTCTGCTTTTCTGAGATCGGTCAGTTCGCTTCAGAATTTAGTCCGAAACGATAATGATCGGTTCTCTCAGACCCAGATCTATACCTTAGCAGATTCAGCTTCCATACCCGTCTTGGATGTGCTGACTGGGTGTACCTCGATGTATCAAGAAGCTGTTGGAAGGTCATCCTCAAATGTTGCTTTAGGTTCCTCACTTAGACTTCAGAATGGAAGCAATAACAGTACAAAAAGTAATATTGCCAGATAAGCAGGGATCAATCTCTACCATGGGTGCATAAAGGCAAAATAAAACGATGGTGACAAAAAATGATTCCACATCCAAATCTTACACTGAGGTGACTAGGCCTAATTTTTTAACCCCAAACAGGCTTCTTCTTTGCTCTCTGTGTTTCTTAGTGTGACGTCATCAGGCGGCGATCGTCTTTTCTGATATCTGTACTTCTGCTTTCATTGTAATGTAATATTACAGAGAACCCAATGTTAGAGCCTGACACGGTGTTGCGAATAAGAAGGTTTATCAATGAAATAAAGAGTGCCGGCCTGGTGCAGGCAGTCACTGAAGGACCTGAGCAGGCGTTCAATAGCAGGAACTGGACGGGGGTGCTGGGGCAGGTCTGGGCAGAATCTGTGGCGTGGAAACTGACAGATCCCAAAGGCTTGACAGAATACGTGGCCGTGAGAACTGTGCAGGTCATGTCCAGGGAACTTGGAGCCAAAACGGGTAGCTGACACTGGCAAGGCAAGAACAGGGAAATCCAGAAAAATAAATAAATACAAGAACCAGGGGTCCGTTCTTCGTACGTCGCTAACTCAGTTAGCAGGATTTCATTGTTGACGATTTGGCATGATCTTGGATCGTTTGGTTCTTCGAAAGACATCCTGCACTTGTTGTCATAGCAACATGTGCGCCAGCTTAAGCCTGCTCCAGAGCAGGCTTATTTCATGTAAACAAGATTAGATCACGGCTGTATAACCGGAGGAGATAGGGAAGTCTGCCGTAGCCATGTCTATTTTTACGACAGCAACCTGTTGCGGAAGGTGCAAGAATAATTTGCAGAGTTTTTCGAATTAATCACGTATTGCGCAATAGACAGGATCCTTTAGCGCAGCGCGACAGTGTGATTGTAGAGAGATTTTCTTGGTGGCTGTTATAAACAGACAAACACATCATTTAACAGTGGCTTTTAAAGAGGAAAAGTGATGTTGGAGCCATAAATCTAAAATATTTAAGTTATTTGTATGATAGTTTGCTTTTTTTATCATATTCAGTAAGAAGATTTGTTCGGGCCATTTTATTGTGAAGTTTAGTTTTACTTTGAAAGGCTTGTTTCCTGTCGAGCCGTATATTGTATTAGAAAAAACTATGGATGGATTATCTAGACACGGAGCAATACAGTTTTACCGTGTAAACTGTGGATGACTTGGAAAAGGAAGATTTTCATTTTTTATGGATAAAGATTTTTTTTGTTAAAATTCCCAGTTTGCACGTGTCCTTTACTTCCCGTGTCTAAGGAATGACACTGAAATTTGGATCTCTTGACATAACAAGTGCCTTTTTAAAATAAAGTGTAATAATTAAAGGCTACCATTTTGTAGAATATTCTTGTATTTCACTTTTACTTGTCCCCATGTTCTAGTGGGTCCCGTGGAGGCTCTGATATAAAAGAACAAATAATATCAAATTATTAAAATGCAAAAATTCATACTGTAGAAAGTGATAGAAACATCTACCATGGACAGTATTTACGCATTAATTTGTCTGCTGCTTTTTGCCGGCCCTCTCTCCTGGCTTTAACAGATTTTGAGGTGTTACCTGTCGTTTTAATTAATGACTCAAATTCGGCATAACCTTCCATTAAAAGCTCTTGTTCTGCTTGGGAGAAAAACTGTGGGCGTTCTTTGCTGAACAGCCAATAGCAGCGCTGCTGATCAATGTTTCTACTATCGATACATTTCCCCTTTTAAACAAACGCATGAACGCGCAGTTGTCTCAGATAACTCAATCCAGTGATACTAATCATAAACAACAGGTGTGTTCGAAGAACCCAATTAGCCGGATCATGATTAGCCGGATGAAATCATCTTGGATGTGTCATTTGATCTCGGATGTTTTAAGCAACGTACGAAGAACGGACCCCAGGTCAGAAACTTGGTAGACAGGGAAAGGCGACTGCTGGACATTCACCCACAATAGTCTGGCACTGGCTGACTGTGGAAGGCCAGATTATGATGGCAGGCGACCAGGTGAGCTGAATAAGGCTGATTGGCAGTGGCAGAGTGGAGCAGGTGCAGCTGCTGAGCATAATTGCTGACTGCAGAGGCAGCTGCACAGACACCTGGGCTAGAATCATAATGTTTATAAATCTTTTTTGTCCCTGTAGTTTACGCAGTTATTCATGTCACAGCTAAAACACTCCTGTTTTCCCTGGTGGGGCAGTGAACAGGGATTTAACGCCGAGCAGTTTTCAAGAGGCAAGTCTTTCTGTTGAGTCCAGTATAAATGCTAATCTGGAGCAGCCAGAGAGAAGCTGGGCCTTATTTTATTATTAGTTCAGCTTGATCTGTGATCCAGATATTTATCCCACTGGATTATCTTCTCCTTAAAAAAAGGATATACAAACATTATTCATACAATGCAATACAAACATCATTTGTATTTTTTATCCATGTTTTGTTACATACCTTTTCTCACACATTCCTTTAAAGTCTTAATGTCAAACAGTGATGCTTATCAGCAGCAGAGCGCACAACACTGGTGGCTGGAGGTGGGGCTAAAGCCACATGCATTCATTTCTTCATATACAAGCAATGTTGTTGTATGCCATCAGGATTTCTCAAATCAGATGGACGCCATAAAGGTGTAGCTCCCTCTCTGCACCCATGTTCCGAGCTGCTGCTGTTAACGTATGTGTATCATTTGTATCAACACGTTGTTGTTGTTCTACAATGCCTCATTAGCCCTACAGCTCATTGTGGAGGATCACAGGCATAATATCGGTGGGTAGACTCCAACCCCCCTCTTCCTGTGTCGTGAGTGACCTTTCAGCTGATCATGAGCCCTACAGAGCAGTTGCCAGGAGGATCTGTATTGACTTCACTGGTCTCAAGCATTGCACACATCATTGCAGGGCCTTCCTGGTTTGAGCGGTTGACTTTGTGAGATGCTGAGACGGGTTAAAGGCTGACTTCTCTTTGCAGCCATATCGCTAAAGTATTTTGTGAAAAGACGTTAAGATGCTTACTTACTAACCCCTCCTGGGTTTTTCTGATCATAGCCTGATCCTGTTAACGCCTTATCATGCACTTGTAGCTAACACCTGCGTGTCTCCACTAAATGTGTGAGAAAGAGCAGTCTGGCCCCCTCACTGGAACAACCCTGGAAAAGCAACTATCTATAGGGTATTATCAACATTCAGAAAGGGACACGCTGTTTTGTAAAATAGGAAACACCTCGACACCAGGAACTAGCCCAGACCCAGTTTGTATCAAATGATCTTCATTAATTCAGAATTGTTGCAACAGGATGGTTAAGCAGAGCGTGAACGCATGTCACTTTGTTATTATGTAAACTAGTTATTTGTGGTTGCAATATTGCACACACTGTTACTGCAAAGATGGTTGCAGTTCAATATCTTGTGCAGCACTAATTCTGACGCATGGACAAATATATTTTGTCCCACACCCCTTCCTCCATGCCAGAGGCTGGAACTGCAGAGAGGTTGGTCAAAGGGTAGACTTCCTGTTGTCTGCTGAAAGTCTGGCTCTCTCTTTCACAGGCTGAATGAACGCAGACATGCGTTGACATGTCACAGAAAACACTCTCCTTTGAGAAGCCTCTTACATCTCTGGGCCTCATCTTTTCACATGGTAACAACTTCCACACTGAAGAGGGTTTTGTTAGTGCAGCCTGGTAGTGCAGATCACTGGTCAGGGCCTGTCGGGCTGAAACCAGCTGATTTATCAGGGCATCTCCGTTTAAGCTGTCATTTGTGCAAAGGAACAGGTCTGCGACTATCGATTATTTTAGCAATCGATTAATCTATCGATTATTTTCTAAAAAGAGATACTCTTCATAAATTAACATACCTCAATGAACATTGGTCTTAAACTAAAAACAAATGTTTATTGTACACTTTGAATTCAGTGTAAATGGCAGAAATATATATTAAAAAAATAATTTAATGCTGAGAACATGGAAATTACATAAGATCTATATATGTCTCTGCTGGGCAAAACAATAAACATGTATAACTAACTACAACTATTATTTTGCTAATTGTTTAATCTCTTTACTTTGGTTAACAGAACTTGAATCAGGCGAAGCTTGAACTAAGCCACTTGAGGAGTTCTGGATAGAGCACACTTACAGACAAAGCGGTGTTTTCATCTTAAATGCATAATATGTATATTTTATACAGTCCTGTCTTAATTACTGCTCTGAGTGGGTTGGACCAACGACATATTTTACAGTCTGTAGACTCCGTAACGATTTGATTCAATTACTAAATTAGTTGACGATAATTTAAATAACTGACTAATCATAATTATTGCGGTTAATTGTTTCAGACCTTATAGCGCTGATGTTTATGGGCAACTCTGGTAAGAGCTTCTTCTGCTGCAGACGAGTCTTGCTGTAGTTTCTAAATAATAAAAAAGCAACAACACAGATTTACCTACTGCTGCTTACATTTAAACTTTATGTCTGTATGATGCGAGTGCAACGACCAAAATCCAATTGCTTGATTGTGCACACAGTCATGGCAGATAAAGGCTGATTGTGATACTGATGATATAGAGGAAACAAATCTGGAGCGTCTTAACAATGTCTCATCAGCACCGCGTTCCGTTTAGTTTTTCTGATTTGCGGCGCCACCGACGGGCGTAATCTGGCAGCAGGCTTTTATTCTGCTGCCGCAGTCGGAACTGCGGCTTTGTCTGATGATCGTCTTCAGCGGGCCATAACCACTGAAATCTGCCGCTGGGGGCTGTTCGATGGGATGACACCTTGCCAATGTAAATACCGCGTCACGGCCGCAGCTCGTTGGCAACACGCAAGGTTGTGGTTGCGTTGTCGTGGCAGTGGTTCCGCTGGCCTTAATCTGGCGCCCAATGTTGTCCAAACTCAGCAGAAGAATTAGCCCAGCTGCAGCTGTCAGGGTGGTCAGCTTTCACCCACAGCTGACTCCCCCTTTTTTTAGCAGCAAAGCTTCAGTCGAGCACACGTGCAGTTTTGACTTGTTGCAACAAAAGAGGCTTGGCATGGCCTCAACTGCTGCGGAAGCCGCTGCGGGGTTGGTGACCCCTCGTGTCGCTGCCAGAGGGACGGGATGATGATGACGATGATGATGTTTGAGGCATGAGTCATCACGCGAGCGGCCGAGGACCACAGCTCTGCTGCAGCGGCAGACTGCCGGAGCTGACAGGCCTGGCTGGGACCAGCCACGCAGGCTGACGTTAGCATTTAGACCCACTCATGGAAGGACAGGAGTTTAATTGTAGTCATTTAAGGTTACAAACGGCTGCGAACCAGAAGACAGAAACAAACGTGGAGAAGAGGAAAAGACTTTATGATCATATTGTATATTCTGTAACTATTTTAGAGGAAATGGCCACCAAAGTGTGAGGGAGAACCAAAATGTGACTGCACACCACAGTTATCCCTACTTTTTTCTGTTGCCTCTAAACAATCCTCTCATGCCACGTGTATTTATGCTAGGGCTGCACGACATTGGAAAATCATGCAACTGTGATGTCATTGAAGATTGGGATGGTGATGAAGGTTGTGATAAATCCACATTTCCCTTTTTTAACTCTCTGTGTCTGTTTGTTTGACTGCACTTCCAACTCTGTAGGCTCTCACTGCAGCGAGACCTCGCCAGGCAGGATTTAGATCTTATCGGCATGCAAAGTGTGAAGTTACGTGACGTCATCATTAACTAATAATTATGGCATTCCAAGCAGTTCTACCCAATATGGATACTGGTAACATTGAAACTGTGATGACATACACATTATATTGCAGCTCCAATCGATTCAATAACCTTGTGCAAAACGTCCACAATGTTGATGAAAACATTTCAAACAGAAACATGGTATGATGTAATCGTTTTTATTTAAAAACTGGCAACAATTAGTACTACTACTTATCATATATTAAAATTATTTATTTTTTTATTATTATGGTTCGAATGATAGGGCTGGGCAATATGGACCAAAATGTACATCTTAATATTATTAGGCTGAATGCCGATATACAATATTTATCTTGATATGTTTTTTTTTTCATCAAGTAATGATAAAAAGTCATCTCTGAATCAAAGTTTTATCCCAAATGTCTCACCGGCACATTTTTTAACAAACAGCTGTTGATAAATAAAAGAAATGACTGAAATACAACCTACTGGAATGCATAAAAGTATAATTCTGACGCTACATAGATGCTCTCGATATAAACAATATAGTCTTTACATCTTGTAGGGGCTAAGCTGATGCTTAAAGCCACTGGAGTGTTTTTAAACCGGAATCTTATGGTTGACACGCATTTGTTGGGGTGAGATGGTAAACAGGAAATGTCCAGACGCTGTTCTTGCAGTTAAAAGACGATTTATTCTCACTTTAGCTTTCTTATAAAACCGATTTGTCTTTTCCAGTGAAACACACACCCATACACATATCATTTCCCGTCTTATATAGACATTACACATCTCATTCTAAAAAAATCTTGATATTGTTAAAAGTTTCGATATATTACCCAGCCCTACCTAATATTGTTATCCATGTTATAATTTTCTGTTATTTTGATTATAACCAGAATAAATAAAAATCACAAAAGAAAAGCAGCTAAATTTATTAGTGGTTTAGTTTTGAGGTGCCTGCATTACAGAATATTAGATGTTTTTGTGATCTGCTTCTCGTAGTGAAAGCTGAAACACAGTGAAATGAACCGGGGAGCTAGTTACATCTGATCAGGCAGTTAGCCTGCCGCCCGCTGCTTAGGAAGGGTCAGCCTGGGGGCGCTCTGGTCATTCTGCCACGCTGCTTTGCATCTCGCTGAAAGGACTTTAAACCATAGGAACGGCATGCTGGGAAAAAATAGGGATTTTGAAACTAGAACCTTTAAAAAACCCTTGATACTGGTAACCATCCAAAATGTCGTGGTTTTACAAAAGTCAGTGAGAAAAAGATGAAACTTAAACAATATTTTCTGTTTTAAGAAGCTTGAAGCAAAGGTTGAAGCGCCCTGTTTTCATGAGTTGTAAGGCTCAAACAGTAGGCTACTTGTCTGCATGGATTTCAGTGTTTGTCGTGTGAAAGCTTGCTATTCATTGAGAATCTTGGGAAAGCAAGTCCTGGAGCTCGAAACACTTGAAGGCGGGTCGTACTATAAAGATGGGAGTTATCTCGGTTAGGAAGTCCGTCTGACTTCCTAATTTAATGCAAATAAACTACCACTACATGTTTGAATTAAATATACAATGTTATAAAATAGATGTGCTAAATACTAAATACTATGTAAACAAATAGAAACTGAGGATGAATGAACACGTAACGTACATTAGGGGTGGACAACAATTCAATATCAATATATATCGCAATATAACTATTCAATAATGGTGATATGACATTTCCAAAACTTCAATATACATTACAGTCTTTCATTACAACATTTGTCACTGACAGACATTCCGGGTTTTATGTAGTTTTATTTTTTAAAGAAAACATTTCTAATATGTTATATTGGAGGAGTTTTATAAACATATCGTATGTATATAGTATTGACCAAAATTAAGAAATATATCATGATATAAGTTTTGGCCATATCATCCAGCCCTCATATACATAATAGAAGATATTTCTTCTTCACGCTTTAGAGGTCTTAATGTAGGTTTAAACCATCCAAATGTCCTGTTGGTTAAGGCTTGGGAGGAGGAGGGTGGTGGTGGTGGTGTGTGTGTGAGTGTGGGGGGGGGGCTTCAGGATTAGGCTCTTGTCTTTTGCAGCATCAGTGTTCCTCTAAGCAGCAGTTCTTCATAGAGATCGGACTTAAAAACAGAGCTTTTCAGAACGGGACAACAGACAAATATTGTCTTTATGTGCATTAAAACTCCATAAATCTGTTTTGGAGCCTAAAGTCAACTCTTTGCGGCGATGAGAAGTGATATTTTAAAGAAGGCGTGATGGAAACGTGAAAGGAAAATAAAGAGCATTTAAAGAGACATCGGGGGAGAATGATTAATTGGTTCGTTGGTCATAGATGTGTGACAGAAGAAGTCAAGCGAGCCCGAGCTGCTGGTGTCTGATGTCTATGAGCTGAGATGGGCTTCCTGTCCCGTTGACCTGCTTAGACTTCTTTACTTACCTCCTGCTGGCAGGCGTCACCGCTCGTGGACAAGCCGAGTTGGTTTTTATTTTTAACCACACGTAGAGGGGGGAGTTTAGAGAGCAAAGCCAAGGGTGGACTTACGTATTTACTTCTTTCCTCTTTATCTCATTCTGGCAGCTTCTCCAACCCTTTCTCTCCAAAGCTCTTATCCCTGTCTGGGCTATATTAAGGCATCAGTCCATCCTTATGGCAGCCGGGATAAATCCGCCGACACATCCAACGACAACTCGACTGTTTGAAAACCTTATAAAAAAAAAAAAAAAGAGAAGAAATGTATTTTCATCGAGAAGAAGTCTGTTTGAAGACGGAAGTCTTAGAAGCAGCTCCTGCTGTGAAACAAACTTATTCCCTTTTGTCCCATCTGACTCTGTCCTACTTTCCTGGCTCCTGATGTTATTTAAACAGGAGCCTTTTGAAGCATAGATTGTTGATGGACAGTGGCTTGCTGTAACCCCGAGTCAACCTGTGGTCCCTCTCTGCAGGTAAATCCCACCTAGCCATCGTCCAGAAGGTGAACAACGAGGGGGAGGGCGATCCTTTCTACGAGGTGCTGGGGCTGGTCACCTTGGAGGACGTCATCGAGGAGATCATCAAGTCAGAGATCCTGGACGAGTCTGACCTCTACAGTGAGTCGCAGCTTGTTGGATGACAGCTGCAGCCCAGATACGGTGCCACGGAAAAGTATCCATACCCTTTGAATTGTTTCACATCTTGTCATGATAGAACCTCCAGCTTTAAAATTGTGTATTTGTTGGGATGTGTTGAGAACACAATGTAGTGCATAATTGTGAAGTGGAAGGAAAAACTTTTAGAATTTATTGAACTACCTTTTGCTGAAAATACAAGAGCAAGTACTTTTGGTATGTCTCTACCAACCATGCACAGCTAGATAAGGTTTTGCTCATTCTTTTTTTGCAAAACAGCTCAAGCTCTGTCAGGTTGGATAGAGAGCATCTGTGAACAGATCTTCTCAAGCCAGGCCACAGATTCTCAGCTGGATTTAGGACTTTGACTGGGCCATTCCACAACATGAATATCCATTGGTCCAAACTCTTCCATGGTAGATCTGCATGTTGCCCTGCTGGAAGGTTAACCTTCACCTCAGTCTCAAGTCCTTTTCTGCTTCTGACAGGTTTTCTTCCTAGATCGTCATCCATTGTCCCATCAACTCTTACCAGCATCCATTTACCCTCTGAAGGAAAGCATCCCCACAGCATGATGCTGCCACCACCATGCTTAACAGTGGAGGTGGTGTGTTCGCTTTGATGTCCAAACACTGTCTAGCGTATCAGATCAGCGTCCATGTTTTAGTGGGCTTGAACTTTGGCCATCCTCTGTCCATTTTCAGACGATTGACCGAAGATCTTCAAAGCTTAAGTTATTGTTTGATAACCTAACCCTGCTTTAAACTGCTCCACATCTTTCTGCTGCTTGGCGACTAATTTTCTCTACCGAACCTCTGACGCCTTCACAGAACGGCTAGATTTATACTGAGATCAAATTTCAGAGAGGCGGAGTAAAGGAGTGTGAAGACAGATGCAAGCCGCACTTTTCAGATTTCCAGTTCTAACTTGCTTTTGAAACCATATGTCATTTTCCGCTTTGGTGTATCATATAAAGTCCCAATAAAAGATACTGAAGCTTGTGGTTGTTAGGTGACAAAATGTGGGAGGGCCCAAAGGTTGCTGAATACTTTGTAAGGTACTGTAAGCGTCCTTTTGACACCGAACACACTGTCTTTCTGATATCCATATTACAACTTCAAACCTATGGAAAATAATTTATTGTTGTTTTGTCATTTCAGTACTTTTTGTTGTTTTTAATGAATTGACTTATTTTCTATACTGCCTCAGTTACTCACTCTTTATATTTCCATTTCTTTGCAGCTGACAACAGAAACAAGAAGAAGGTAGATCCCCACAAGAACAAGCCGGACTTCTCCGCCTTCAAGCAGGAAGGCGACAGTAAAGTGAAGATCACTCCTCAGCTCATGCTGGCTGCACACCGTTTCTTAGCCACAGGTGAGCTCCGAGGACGTGACGGTTGATGTCACGATTCAGGGCAGATGCGGGGCTGCCATTCTTTTTCTGGGAAAGCAAAGCACATCTTTTTTTTCTTATTTTTCAACCATTCTGATGTAAATTCACAGCTACGCCTTTAGATCATGTCCGTGTCACAGAGCAGTTTGAGCTAAGCTTTAGCTTGTTTTAGAATATGTTTGGCATGCTAAAATCATGAGCCTCCCGCCACCAGCTGTTTGCAGATAAAAGGCCTCTTTTTATTATGGCCAAACACTTCATCTGTGTAAAGTTATAGTTTAGGTTTGTTTTGAATTGATTTAGCCAACTTAAGCTGTGCTGCTATGGAGCGCCTTTCAACCAAGCCATGCCTGTTTATTCTTTGTTAGTGCCGTAATGAACGTTGAAATTTAACAGGCCAGAGGCCTGCAGAGCCTAGAGCATAGCTCATAGGTTTGTTGCAGTTTCTCAGAGCATTGTGGGAAACCTGGTGTGGAAGCAGTGACGGGGTGACTTGGTTTGTTTGTCATGCAGTTTCAGCCTTTTGGTTTACTAAATACCAACAAGGTGTTGCATGTCTTTGGTGTTCATATGAGATTTTTTGACTGAACTATTCTTTATGGATGCACCGATATGACAATTTGGGGCCGATATTGATATCTGATATTAATATTGCTGTTATCTCCGATAACCGATATTTATTAGTGTGTGTGTGCTTATATATATACACACACGCACACACGCACACACTTTTACGTTTCTGTGATTGTCAAATTTGGTCAAATTTTGTACCGACTGAAAACTATGCTAACTGAATTTTTTAACTTATTTTTGGTTCATCGTCTAGATTTACACCCTGCTCTTCTTTAAAATCTCTACTTTATTTAAACAGCCCACAATCCTGGCTGGGATGCATCACTGTCACATGACCGAAAATAAAACCCGCATGACCAACCCCCTCTCCCTCTTTAAACACAAGGGGAAACTAGATGGAAATAAACATCGGTTGTTAATATCGGTCCAGTTTTACTTATCGGACCGATACAGCTATGTTAACAAATTGACTAACATTGGCCGAATACCGATGTTAATGCTGACATATTTTGCATCCCTAGGATTGTTTTAAAAACAATGATTATGTCAGAAAGTTGAAAATAATTTAAATTGAGCTTTCACACACAAATTGATTATGATTTTGGTTTTAAACTGTCCTATTCCTTACAGAGACGTTATCTGTGGATGTCATATACTTTCCATGTTCTGGTTCACTTATCTATTCATCTTTAGGAAACACAGGCGCTATTAAAATGGGCTTAGTCATCAACCTGACAAATACCTCAGATCACACTATTTATGAAAGTTACAGTGGCAGCATGTACAGCTCTGTTTATTAATATGTAATTAACTGTTAATAACCTGTAGGGTGTCTGGTATTTCACGTTGTAATATTATTATTATTATTTTTTCATCCTGACAGAGGTGAACTTGTTCAGCCCGTTCCAGATCACAGAGAAGGTCCTGCTGAGGATCCTCAGACACCCAGACGTCATCCAGGAGCTCAAGTTTAACGAAAGCGACAAACGGTCGCTCCAACACTTCCTCTACCAAAAGGGCAAACCTGTTGACTACTTTGTACTCATCCTGCAGGTGAACACACAAACACAAACTGGAGAAATGTTCACAGTGCTTTGATTCCTAGCTCGGTCTGGAGCTCGTATCGGCTGGATAGACTGGAGGTTATCCTGTGCCTCTACTGCCCAGAGGTGTGATGCACCCATACCATGTTGCCACTTCATTGCTGTTAACACACTCTATGCTCAGTGCCACGAAAAAGTATTTTATATTTTTGCTTTTTTGTCACAATTAAGAGTTTCAGATCATCAACCACATGGTAACCTGAGTACTTACAATTTGCAGTTTCCAAACAATGATTTAATTTAATAATGGAAAAAAAGGTATCCACACCACTCTGCCCCTATGGGAAAATATAATTACTCCCCTTATTAAATCATAAATTAACTGTGATTAAACATTTTTTGTTCAGCTCCACTGGCCACGCCCAGTTCTGAGTTACTGCCACATCTGTAGAGACAATAAATCAGTGAAGCAGACCTTGTCTGACAACATGAAGTAGGCTCAAACATCTAACATAACATTCCCCGATCTAAAATGTATGAACAGATGAGTAACAATGATGTGAACTCACTGAAATCTGTCAGTCTGAAAAGGGTCCCAAAGCATAAGGATTTGAGCTTAAAGTTTGTATTTCTTTAATTACTCAATTTACATTCAGAAGAAAATTATTTCAAATGACCAGGAAAGATTATAGTCCAGTCTGTTTTTTTTCTAATGGAAAGTAATCTCCAGGTGACTTGTCTAAAGTAGTGGCATCCCACAAGGCTGTGTATTTGGCCTTGTGAGATGGCAGCACTGCATTATTAGAAATGACGACAGCATGGAATAGTAGTGAACCTTTCCAGGAGTGGCCGGCTTACCAAAATTAGTCTCCAAGAGGTCACAAATGTATCCAGAGTAACATCTTAAACACTTTAGGCAAAATGGGAGTAAATCACTACTGACCCAATAGAACACAAAGGTCTGTCTTATATTTGCCAAAAATCATCTTGAAGACTTTTGGAAAGATATTCTGTGTTATTAAGCTTATTAGGCATATAAAAAGAGAAACATGTTTTACCTAAGGACAGGATGGTTAACAGTTTCATTTTTCCATAAAAAATTCAATCATCCACTGAAAACTGCCTTTGTGTGTAAATTGAGGTAATCTTGGTCTGGTATTTCAATTTGTTTAATAATGTGAAACTTTTAAAAGGGACAAAAAGCAAATATAGAAAAAATCTGTAAGTGGAAAAATTCTTCTCCAGCACTGTTTGTGCATAGTTATAATACATTATAGCTGAGGGTATAAATAGAGTATAAATAGCTCCTTGTGAAATTTAAATAAAAGGTGGACATATAAAAAAAATGGAAGAGGGGTTATATCTTTATATCTTAAAGGCAGAAAGGTAGTTGCTGTTGGATCAGTTCTGGGCATTATTTGTCTAAATGATAATCAAACACATTTCTATTTTAAACAGTAGTTGCATGACTGTCCACATTTCTGCATAGATTGTTATAGACTTGTTCCAGTTATTGTTAGGATGGAATTTAAAAGTTTTAAGAACTGCAAAACTTTTCATCAAACGTTTTCTATGTTTAACTTTTAATGAGATTCCAGAGTTTCCTCTGGCTTCTTGAAGCACAGGATACCACTGCTCTGACCCTTTATCGGTTATTGACACTGCTGGTCAGCTGGCTGAAGAAAGGCTTCTACTCTTTTTCTGACATACTAAATAAATTCAGTGGTTCGCAAGCAGCACGACTGTAAAGGAGCTGATTGCAGCTGGCTACCTGAGCAGATAGCTCGACTTTTTATCCAGCTAATGTCAGCCTGTAACACTTCATTTTACTCTATAACGAGACGAACAGCAGAAAGGAATGATATTCTGAAAAACTGCTGCTGCCTTTTATTGGATTTTAATTCAAAATGTTTGCAGAGTTCTACATTAAAATAATAGATACATTTTATAAACAATATTGTTGATAGTCAAGATTTTAGTAGCAATATCAATTGTCGATACTTTTATTTAAAATTTTCCGAGTAAATGCCAAGAGAATGTCGTGTTTTTACACAAGGTTGTCTCACCTCGAGAGTCTTATACTGGCCCAAGCCTAGATTGTAATGCTATCTACTTTGAGCTACTTGTGTTTCTTAGGGTTAAGGTCAACAAAAAGAAAATAAAAAACGTTCAGAAGAACATGCTGGGAGAGTTGAATCTCCCCGAGTTGGAAGAATAGGTTTGATTTACAAAAGACTGTTGAGAATCACTGTCCGAAGGGCGACTCAAAGCCGATCAATAAGGAGCGTTAACGATAAACCAGGAAGATCGTCTGAATGTGCCTGCTGAGCTGTGAGTGCGGGTTTTCAAAGTGTGGTGCAAAGGCTTGGTTGTTGACACCTAAGGTGTGGATAAAGTGACTGCAGACACCGATTGTGCAACCGGAGCACACCTGGTTCCTGTTTCACCAATCTGGTAGATGGATGTGTGTGAGTGCAGATTTATTTCCATCTTTATGAAGAACAAACTGAAGCTTTAGGTCTTGGAAGAGGAGAAGCTTTCTGCTTCGATTTCTCAGATTAAAATGGAGATTCGGGGTTAGGTATGTCATCTTGATGTTAATTAGGTGAATTAATGCATTGTGTTAGTTGACCTCACAAATATGGCGGGACACAAATGTAGCTCGTGTGTTTGAGGTAAATAGACACTGCACCCTGCAGCGGAGCACCTGTGCTGGGATGTATTATTTATAGGATGGCAACGTGTTTGTGTTACATGCTACAGGACACAACCCTGGGATTTTACACGGAACAGCCTCTGGACCGAGTCTCATACTCATGCACCCTGTCTGCTAACAATAAGAGTACCAGAAAGCAAGGATGTATTTAGATGTTCAGGATTACGCTACTGGAAAGTTTAAGGGAAAAACTGTGAAATACCTGACTTTCGTTTTGATCCTGTTTTCTAAACTAAATGAATGCTTCACTTACAGCTGTGGTCAAAAACCCATCAGGGACAGAAATGGTATGTCCATTTAGGGCCTTTTAGGATGTATTCAAAGCATTTTTTCTGGAGGATGAAAGGATTAGGCAAGGTTCAGCTACAACTATTTGTGAAAACAAGTGGCTGCACTTGTTTGACTTCACTGTATGTTTTCTCTAATCCAGACAGGGTCAAAATACAGGCCCATATACACCCTCACCTATGTTCTGTTTGTGAGAGCTGCTGTATTGTAACAATTGAGCCCGGCAAAGTTTTTTATAGCACCCGAAGCGTTCGGCTTGTTCAAACCAGGTCAGATAGTCATGTGACCAAGTTCAATGACAGGCCTGTTGCCTAAACAGAGACAGACAAGACAGCATCAGGGCACATGTCTGTATAGCAAAAGCAAAGGAGAGCCAAAACAACGCAGAGACAGACGGGGGTGCTTGACAGTTTACCGCATTTTACGGACTATAAGGCGCAGTAAAATCTTTACATTTTCTTAAAAATTGATGGTGCGCCTTATATATGATTACTGTTGTGTTTACTGTGGTACAATGTGCTAAAAAATCTGTTAACATGTGTAAGTACGACTTTGAAGCTGCTCCACTCAATGGATATTCGGAGCATTACGGTACACTGTGACCTGACCGGACCCCTGAGCTGTCTACAAGACTGCCTGACTGTAATGTCTAAACTTGATGTGCATTCATGTAAGGCAGCCCTTGCCTGGAGTACATGCTAGCAACAATAAACTAGTGAGTTATTTCAGTATAAAAGTTACGTTTATTTTGGCCTAATGTTAGAAACAGGGTGTGTAGTCCAACTACTCTGTCCTCCCAACAGAGACGGATAGCTCTCCCTTTCAGAAGAGAGCTGTGTACGCAGATAGGAGGAGTGATATTACCCATTTGGGAAGAATATTTAATGTGCCATATAATGGTCTGAAAAATACGGTAATTTGTCCAGAAATTCTAGCAATCTTTACCTTAACTGCAATATTTGACGTCAAAGGTTTAAATAGACCAGTATACCAAAGAAGCAATCAAATCTTTCTTTTTCGAGACCACTTGCTGACCTAAAATTATAGATATAGTCTGGATATTTGACCAGTCTTTTAGGCATAATAATAGAGTTCATTTTTATTGTTCATTTGATTGCACAAAGGCAACTTTTGCATATAGTCACCCACAGGTTTTAGCTTGATCTAGCCAGAGTCCAGCACTGAATCTTACAGATTCAGTTGGGACACCCGAATAGGACTGTGGACGAGGAATGTCCTCACAGTGTGACAGAAGTGGGCAAATATTGTCACGCCAAGATGTGGAGACAGCTTCCAAAGAAGACTTAAATCTTAAATTGAATCAAGTGGTGTGTTTTAACTACATATTAATGTAAGGGTATACTTGTGCATCTAGGTTATTGCATCTTTTTAGGGCTGGACGATATAGAAAATAAGTATATCGATAAAGTAGAAAATATTGATTGATATTGATAATTATCAACAAATTCAAAACATTTTTAAGTGCTGCCCTGGCCGTTTTATGCTGTTGCTTAGCGACCTATATTTAGATACAGAACACACAAACACTGAATTCAAACTAAACCCTTTATTCAACCAACTTTTTACCAGAACTACAAGTTTAAAAAAAACAAAAAAATGTGTGCTCTCTGAACTCTCTGAAGGGGGCGGAGCTTGGTTCCTTGGTCAGCGTTTATGATTGGTTGGGAGGATGTAATGACTGTTATATTAATTTACATGGCTAGAATGCAAAAGGAAGGAAAACTGTTATTCTATTGAACTTTTTATTGACCCTTCTTTTCTATCATCGATATACGTCTATCAATCGATATATATTGATATTGAATTATCGTCCAGCCCTACATCTTTTTATGATTTTATTTCTTCAAAAGGTCAGCCTGTTTTCTGTTGAATGTTACGGGATAAATGCCATGTGCAAAAAGGTTTCAAATATATTTTTCTTTAATGTCACAAAAACCTGTTTTTTTTATCAGGGATGTAAACACTTAAGATGTCTGTATGTCACCTCAATGAGGTTGTTTTGTATTTATTTAGATTTAGATTTCAACAGAATAAGACGTCTTCTGCAATAAAAAAAATCCATCTATTATTTCAATAAAAAATACCTTAAAATAAGCTCATCTGTTGTTTCTCTGCTATTAGTCTGGAAATAATCAGAAACGGACGCCTGAGACTAGACTGTTTCTGGAGGTTCATTGCTTTACTTCCTGCTGGTTTTGAACCGTCAGAGCCTAGAATAACATCTCCTTCAAGCTGTAGAGTCTTTGTTGTCATCATAGCGCATCCTGATCTGTGTTTAACTGTGTTTTGAAGGATCACACTTAAAAAAAAACAAAAAAAAAACATGTTTTACTGGGAGAAATGCGATGTCACATGCTTTAGACCTCTGCCTCAACAAGCCAGTAAAGAATATTTCTTTGTGTGTGTTCCTCAGGGGCGGGTGGAGGTTGAAGCTGGAAATGAGAACATGAAGTTTGAGACTGGCCCGTTCTCCTACTATGGAGTCATGGCCCTGAGCACATCATCGCTGGGTGAGACAACACACACACACACACACACACACACACACACACACACACACACACACACACACACACACACACACACACACACACACACACACACACACACACTCCTTATAGACCTGTGCAGGCAGACACAGGCATGTCTTTGAGAGGACGCTGATGCATTTCTCAGCCTGCCTGTGAGGGTTAAAGGTCAGAAGCTTTTTTTGTCAGCTACATTTCTTGTGTTCCTGTTTACTTCACAAAAATATGAAATAAAAGGTGTGCATCGGGACATGGTAACTTTTAACAACCCTGCAGGCACACACTAGGAGAACCGAAATGTGCACATTATGAACTTTCTGTGTGCAGTGTTTTGCTTCATGTATTTTTTTATTGATGGAACGAGAGCAGAGAGGAGGTGAGGAGAGGGGACTTGAAATGAATAATTAGTCCCTGGGGCCACAAACTGCCTTTAAACCATTTTGTTCTGACATTTCACACCAACGTCCCGTCGCTGACAGCCGGTTCGTGAAGACAAGGTAATAGGTGGACTGCAGATTAAAATGGTGGATCCCAGCCATGTGTTGGCCCATCTATATCATTCTCTGCAGGCATTTCTTGGTTTCTACTTGCTTCCAACATCAATACTACATTCTAGGCCCCCTGAAAAAGGGACCTCTGCAGGGTTTTTATTTGTCGGTTTGCTCAGTGATGTGACAAGTCCAGGTGAAGTCAGTTTACACAGTGAGATTGAAGGTGTTGACACGTTTGACCTTTGACCTTTGACCACACAGGAACATGTCTTACTACTAAGGCCGTCAGAGCTGTGGCTCAAAGATTGTGGGATGTGTTGCCTTTCAAAAAGCAGCTAAAGACCCATTTATTTAGATTGGCTGTTAACTAGTTTTATGCTGTAAGCTGTTGCATGTGTGCTGTTTTTATTATCGCTGCTTTCATGCTTTTATTTTCTGTGTTGTTTTTATGTGAATCACTTTGTGGTTGTTATCATGTGAAAGGTGCTATATAAATAAAGTTTACTTACTGCTTTCAGTGTTCTGATAGTCCAGAGGGCAATTTTAAAGCCATTGGATTTGACAAAGTTGGACCCAGTCATTGGTATCTGGTGCCTTTTTAAAATTAAAATTAAAATATTCAGAACTCTTAGGTTTTTTGCCACATTTTTTTAATTTTATAGACGAACAGACGAACACAAATAAATTTGTTTATTTACAGTTCCCATTTACTCTGATGTCCTTAAATAAAATTTTGTGCAACAGTCGCCTTCGGAGTGTACCTAACTAGTTAATAAAACCTGCTTATGTGTAATTTACTTTTAGTATAAATGTAGCTTTTCTGCCAAAACAGAGCTGTTTAAAGCAGCGTTAGGTTATATATATATATATATATATATATATATATATATATATATATATATATATATATATATATATATATATATATATATATTAAAAAAAACATCACGAGCCTTGAACATCTCATTTCACAGAACAATCCGTTATCTCAATAAAAGGAAACAGCATGGCATAAGTGCAAAACCTAATTGACATGGGCATCCACCTGGAACAACAGACCTGGAATGGAGAACATTAATCAGAGAACCAGAAAAGAGGCCCATGGTAACTCTGGAGGGGCTGCAGAGAGCCACAGCTGAGCTGGGAAGAATCTGTCAGTAGGTTAGTCCACACGCAGGGCGTTTATGGGGGAGAGAAGGCAGCCATTGCTGAAACAAAGATGTGCTTGCAGTTTACAACAAGCCAACTAAAATCCCCATAAAATACACAGACGTCTGTGGTTGTGACATGACAAAATGTGGAAAAAGTTCAGGGAGTATGAAAAATGTAGTTAAGTGCTGTAACATATTCCTCACAAGGCTAATTACACAGCCTTGTGGGATGCCAATACTTTAGAGACGTGACCTAGAGATTACTTTCAGTTACACACAAAACAAACCCAAAAAACTGGGGAGTAAGCTTTTATAGTGCTTTGAAATTAACTTCTTTTAAGATGTAAATTGGGTGATTAAAGAAATCAAATCCTTAAATAGGCATAAAGCACCTGAGAAACTGTAGGCAAATATTTAGTATGCCATAAAATACAGACATACACAAAAATGCACAAAACTGGACCGAACTGTATCTTTTAAAAACAGATCAAATCTGTATGTTGGGAAAATAAGGGGTGTGTTTGGTCAGTTTGGGGAAAATCCCATGGGGGGAATATACATATATACAAGTATAGTTGAGTTCTGTACTTGCTGATGCTCTTTCACAAAGTGCAGCGTCATGGAGCTGACAGTAAAGCAATCTGTTTGTACTGAGTGGTAGAAAAGCCAATAGGCTTAGTCCAAAAAGGGAAACACTTAGTTTGTGTCCTTGTTCAAGTTGAGAGCTGACCCAAACAAAATTGACATGAGACTAAACACTTATTGGCGGTGGGTATTTTTTCTCGGAGATCTAAATGGACCGTTTTACAGATTCCGGTCCTGTTGTTGATGGGACGAAGAGGCAAACAGGAGCATAAAATCTCAGCATTTAAATCTATTTAAGTGCTTATCGGTAAAATCTTTCTGACGAAGCTGTAAAGAAACTTTTGTATCGGTAGCATGTACTGTATTTGGCAAACACCAGCTTGGTTTTGGTTAGCTGAAAGAATTCTCCATCTGAGGTCAGAGTGTGTTTCCTATGGGGGCGGCGGGTTTACAGATTAGCTGACTGTTTCCCCTGAGATGACCTGCCAGGCTCTTGAGAGGATTTGTTTTATTGGTGGTTAAAGGTTTTCCATTAATGCCGTAGTAGAGCCCCCAGAGAAAAGATAATAGAAAGAAAATAGGGATTGTTGTCAAGAAACAATGATGTCTGAGGTCCCACGTGGGACGTTTATGGTGTTTTGATGCCTCTGGCTGAAAAATATGACAGCAAGAGCAGGATTACCATGATTTTAAAATTAAACAAATTAATATAGGTCCTGTTCTCATATGTCTGAGGACCTCTTCATCCAAGTAACAGAATCCTAGTCATAAAACCTGTTTTTAATCTGAAATAAAATGTTTCACACATACAGTGCTGTGAAAAAGTCCCAATGAAATGTTTCAAATGGGCAAACAAATTTTATATTAGACAAAAATAACACAAGGCAATACAACAAAGCTGTTTTTTAATCGCGACTTCATTTGCTAAGCATGGTTCTCCCCAGAAATTTAGAGTATACTGGAGGGGCTGTCAAATTTCACCCAAAGTAGCGCGTAACAGCAGGGGGTGGTACGTTCGGAGGGGAAGCTCTAGCATTTTCACTGTATCAAGTACAAATGGAGGCCATTTTCAGCAACTTCAGCTTTCAGTCCACTCTAAATATACAACTTAAGATACATAAGAAAGTATCCAACACCAAGTTCTTCTTAAGATCAAATGAAATGTTTATTGCTAACAATATGTACAAATACTAGTAGAAAGGTAACATCTGCATATTGTTTACCTTCATGTGGTCTAACCTAACAAACTACTGCACTGTTTATTCTTACTCAAACATCCATACGGGGTTACCAGTCACACCAGCTCTGTCCGTGAAGTTTGGCGTGAGCACGCCCCCCTCCCAAGGCGGCCTGTTGGGACGTTTTTCTGGCCGCTCCTCAGCTACACGGGCGTTGGTCACTGTCAAGGACGCAACAAAAAATTCAGAGATCGGCCTCTGATCATCGGGCTTCATGTGGCGCTTGCGTTTTGTCAAGATTTGTCTAATTTCCTTCATCGGGAATAGTTATGAAATTCTCCCGTGAAAATGGCTCTAAAGATTTGCGTGCGGTCAGATTTCCACCAATAACAGCGCTTAATTTGAATGCATCACAGAAACGACCAATGAGAAGCAAGTATCACACTAAAATATCGCGAGATGACAATACTCTGAGATTTTGCTGGAAAACAATGGCACCCGTGGAGAGTGACGCGTGGGCCAAGGAATTTCGATGAATTTGAGGAAAATAATCGGGGGGAAATGGGAAAGAAACACTCTAAATTTGAAAATCAGTATAGCGGCGCTGCACCCTTATTCCATCCTTTGGGGAGAACCCTGCACTAAGTAAAAAATATATTTAAACCAATCTCACCTGATGTGAAAAAGTAAACTTCAGCCAAACCCAACAACTGTCATCAAGCGCTTGCGATATCTGGTAATATGTCGCTTCCATTCACTGTGGAGGAATTTAGGCTAACTCATTTTAATCCAACCCCATTAAATAGATTTTTAAGCATGAAGAGCCTGTTTAAGCACCAGCACCCACATCTCATATAGATCTGGACTTTGACTAGGCCACTCCAAAAACATTCATTCTTTTTTTAATCTTTTTATCTCTGGTGTGCTTTGAAGCACTGTCCTTCTGCGTAACTCAATTGTGTTTGATCTTAAATTCACAAACGGATGTTCAGGAATTTTCCTGGGGGATGTTCTGATAGGACTTAGAGGTCTTGAGGCACCAAATCAGAGCCTGACCATCTCTGACGTTCTTTTTCTGAAATGCTGTTAGTTTGACACCTTCCAAAATGTTCCCCTTTTTTCTCGTCAGTCAACAGAATATTTTCCCAAAAGTCTAATTGTTGGTTGGTTTTTAGATTTATTTTATTTTTTGTAGCAAATGTGAGACCGGCCTTGGTTTTCATTTTGGCCAGCAGAGGTTTTGGAATTGGAACTCAACTCACCCATTGATGTCATTTTTTTCTCAGTCTCTTTCTTATTGCTTAATCATGAACTCTGACCTAGGCTGAGGAAAGTGAGGCCTGCAGAGCTTCAGATGTTCTGGGTTCTTGTGGGACCTCCTGGATGAGTCATCATGGTGCTCTAAAAAAGCAGCTAAAAAAGCTTTACAGCAACATTTAATTCAAGGCGTTCTAACATTAAGTATAGCATACAATAAACCATTATAGAGAGTATTTGGCCTTTTCTTTTAGTGTGCAGAAGGTGTGTGTGTGTGTGGGGGGTGGAGGGGGGGTGGGGGGGGGGGGGGGAGGGAGGGGGGTGTTGGCACATTCTTTATTAAAAAATTAAGCCAGGTCTTCATAAAAAATATATTTCTCATAGTTTCTACTGAGGATTGATCTATGTGGGACATCCCATCGCCCTTTTATATCACTTTTTCATTGCAACTGTTGTAGATTGCAATGAAATGTGTCTCCATTTAGCCCATACCTAAGGGAGCAGTGGGCTGCCACTGTGAGGTACATCTAGGGCTCAGGGTTTTGCTCAAGGACCCAGAGTGGCAGGATTCCACAGACTGACATCTGCTTTGAAGCCTTCGTTGTCTAGTTTTAAATAGACATATTTAGAATCGGGCTTTCTCACTGTCGAGCAGAGCCATCGGAGTAGAAAATCCAGAACAGTTACAGTTCCTCAGGCTGTGGTTAAACACTGACTGTTACCTTCCACAAGACATGGTGAAGGTCTGTGCTGTGTTTCTTGTGTTTTAGACCTCCACACTATTGGTAGATGAAGTTAAATGTAACATATTGGTGCACCAGGGTTCCCCCTTCTGGTTCACCTTTGCAACTGCTGATGAAATCTGAGTCCAAACTGAGGGTGCGTCTCTCTTCTGTTTTATCTGTGTTATTTAGTGCCATTAAAGCTCCATAGAGATGCAGTGATGTGTGAAAAGGTGCTACTGCCCCCTTTTCTAAGTTTGCTCTGCAGTTATCGAAGATCCCGTTTTTTAATCCCAAATAAATGTGAATCACAGCACAGATCAGATCTAAATCTGATGGGCAGCTGTAATGCGCTACATGTCAGCTTCTTCTGCTGTCCTCCAGCTTCTGTTGTTCTCTTTGCTCTCTGCTTAGCTCTTCTTGTGGACATTATGCAGCTCTATGCAGTTCATCTGCAGTGTCAGACACATGTGCCATTGCCAATTGTATGTGTTTTTAAGGGAGCAGCATTAAGGATTTTGCTGGTCCTGGTCTTGAACTATCTGCTTCAACCGAGCCTGTTTTACTGATGCTTCTAGTGGTGGCTGGAACCGACCATTTTACCAATTTCAAACTCTGGATTAGTATGAACAAAAGAACAAGAAGTATGGAAAATGTTTGTATTACTTTATTGTTCTCAGTGGGTTTTTTTTAGATAACAAAAGCCCAAATCCTGAGATCTTGAGAAATCCTGAGATCTTGAGAAGATAAATTTGCTCAAAGGTGGTTGGATAATTGAATCCAAACCAGATAGAAGCTGAGATTGTGTTTTCTGGAGATCCAAAAGACTTTTTGGGATAACAGCATGATTATATAGTAAAATTGAGGAGTTTTACTTGGTGCTACAGCATATTTAATTTTCAGTTTCAACATCATGCTTCTCTGTTCCAGAGATTGGAGATCCGTATTTACATATGAAACCAGTATTACTTACATATCTTCTTTAGAATGCCAAAACACACAATCCCACCCAATAGTTTACACAACCCTTCTCTGTTTTCCACTCTTTTTACGTTGCAGACTTACTATAAATCCCATTAAGGTACTGGTTTATTCAAAAGAGAAATTGACACAAACAACTCCATAGCTATAAAGCAATGTTTTCAGATTTAAAAAAAATAAATGTTTAAAAATGTTGATGTTACAATAATAAAGGGTAAACAGATTTACATTCATGGTTTAATATTTTTTTGTCGTGCCCTTGGCTGCACTTACAGCCCTCAGTCTTCTTTTCTCTCTCTTTAAGCTTGGCACACCTGTTTTTGGGCATCTTCTCCCATTCCTCAGCCGCAGTCAGGTAAATGGGTTCTGATGGTAGACAGCCAAATTTAGGGCTATCCAGAGATGTTCAACTGGATTTTAGTCCAGGCTCATGTTGGGTCACTTAAGGACATTCGCTGATTGCTCCTGAAGCCACTCCTTTGTTATCTTGGCAGTTTGCTGCGAGTCACTGTTGTCGTGACAGATGAATAATTTCAGTCTGAGGTCCAGAGAAGCCTGGCATGGGTTTTATTGAAGAATCTCTCTATATTTGGTTGCTGTCATCTTAGCTTTTAAGAAGACTGGCAGACCTGCTGCTGTCACAAAACGCCCCCACAGCATCCTGCTGCCATCACCATGCTTCAGGACGTTGGGGCTCAAAACATTTTAGTTACATCTGATGATAGAATTTACTTTCTCCTGGTCTAACCATCTCTAAGGCGTATTTCTGCAAGTTTCAAGTCAGCTGCCATTGTTCATATGGCCCCTCTGCCACATAGGCCTGATGAATTGAGTGCATTAGCTATGGTTGACCTTTTCAATGGTTCTTCTGTCTCCACAAAAAAACACAGCAAGGCAAGGCAAGTTTATTTATATAGTGCTTTTCAGTAACAAGACGATTCGAAGTGCTGTACATCTCCACCTATTTGTCGTTAGGTTCTTAAGGTGGAGGTCACTCCACCCCCATCCTGCAGCTGCGGGTGGAGTGACCTCCACCTTAAGGAAGATCAGTAGCAACAAGACTGCAGGTCCAGACGTGGTGTCAGGTTGGATGCTAAAACCGTGTGCTGAGCAGCTAGCAGGGGTCTTTCTAGACATCTTCAACCTCTCCCTGCAGCTCTCCATGGTCCTGACTGCCTGAAATCCTTCCTCATTATGCCTGTTCTAACGAAAACAACCATCCCCTGCTTAAATTACTGCCATCCTGTTGCACTGACTCCTGTCATCATGAAGTACTTTGAGAGGATCCTGCTGAAATACATCAAGGATGCCATCCCTGCTGGACAGCCTGCAGCTCGCCTACAGGGAGGATTGTTCTAAAAAGGACGCTGTATCGTTAGCACTTCACTCAGCTCTGGCTTATCTGGCATCCCAACACCTATGCTAGGATGCTCTTTTAAGACTTCAGCTCAGTATTCAACACTGTGCCCCCAGACATGCCGGCTCTGAAGTTCCACAACTTGGGATGATCCTGTTAAAAAACATTTACAGAGCTACAATAGAAAGCATTTTGTGTCAAAGAGAGGAAGGATTTAGTATGAGGGGTGAGGACAGCACATGGGATTGTGGGATGCCATCTACAGGACTTAGACACAGGGTGTGTCCAAATTGAGGGGTCCCGGCCCACACAAATCGGGTCCCACGTCGGCGGCGAAAAGACAAAGACAGTAAGAGATCGCTGTGAATCTGGACAGTCTAGTCTTCACCTGCTCACCCTGCCCTTACCTCAGTGTGACGTCTGCTGCCTAGCAACAGAGAGATTAAGCACAGCGGTGAAGCCAAACTATCGGAGCCCAAAGGCTGATCTTGCTGTCTCCACTAAATACCTACATTGGTTTTATTTTCCCCTTTACATATCCTGATGTTTTGTTTAAAGTGTTCTTGTTTTGTTATTTAATTTTACTGTCATTCATCAATCAGCTATTTGTAGTTCAAAGTAATTTGTGTTCATAGATATAAAAATATACCACCAAAGAAATGAATCACAAATACCATTTGTTTAATAGTAATATGGTTAACAACTTAGACCCTAATCCTAATTTCTGCAAAAATAATACAGTAACCAAGCATTAACATTTGATATCATCTGATTGAATTACTCCAGCTTTTAACCCATTGCAGAGAGCCAGCAAAGGGGTGGCTGTGCTGCACAAGTCCAAAAAAGGGACAGACATATTGCCACAGATCCCACCCAACCCGACAATGTACTGTTTCTCTCCCTCCCATCAGGTAGACGATTCAGGTATATTTAATCAAAAACAAAGAGACTTAAAAACAGCTTCTCCACAAAGCTGTGAGGGCTATCACTCCTGCTGGAATTCAACAGACCATCAGCCCAGTTCATAATCTGTTACATGTTACAAACACACTACTGGTTACACAGGTTTCTGACCTGATGTAAATCAAATCATTTATACTGTCTCACACTTGCAAATGTATATTGGCACACTTAATTATTTCAAGGACTGTCTGGTTAGACATCTATGCAAAATTGCACAATTCTGTAACTAAATTTATTGCACAGTATTGTAGACTGCTGTCTGACTAGCTGCTAAGGACTATATGCGTGCTTACGCCCCTCAGGGACTGATGTGGTTGACCAGTGCAATCAACTTGTTTACATAAGAAATGGAAATAGAAAGATCATGTCTTTTTGTGTCTGCGTGTTATGTATATTCATGTGTTGTTGATTATTTCACCTTTAACATGTTCTACATTGACCACATGATTGTTTTTGTAGCCACCAGCCAACTTCTGGTCTAATGCTAGCTAGATATGTTTCATTGTTTTTGGAAGGACTTTTAATTTTGTCAAAACTGTTGGTTTCCTGCCACGGATCAGTTTTTGGAGCATTTTAGGAACTCCCATTTTATTGCAAGCTTCAACCATCTGACCTAAACCTCAGTTCGCTTCTGGTGTGAATGCAAGACAGCCTCGATCCGACCCAACTACAGGAAACATACGTCTCTTTGGACTTAACGAGCCACTGAAGAAGTGAATGTAGTACCTGTTACTTAGCAACAGTGCTGCTAGCGTGCTGTGGGAGGACGCATTCTGTAACACAGTTCCAAAACTAGAAATACAATGTCTGGAAACCTGCGTTAAATATGCTGCTCTTGACATTGATTATCAGCTGCAATAACACGCAGGTTTTCCAGAATGGTTCCATTTCCGGGTATGTGCTACATCCCACCCTGGTTATTTTTGTCCAATGGGAACAGCGATCGTCTCATGCGTGGCTCTGTTACAAGTTCTAGTTCCCTTGCAAAAAGTACAATGTAAAACCAAACAGCACCAAAAAAACAAAATAACAATAATAAAAATAAAGTCAGCTTTTGGTCCAGACCAAACAAGTGGACCAAGGGATTTTTTTTAGTTTCTTGGATAGCCCTGACCTAAACCTCACTTAACATTTTTTTCCCACTCAAAACTAACTTGAAAGCCAGTTCTTTGCCAGAATTGAAATAGAGTCTTACCATTATAGCCTAGAGGAATGTCAAATATCCAGCCAGATTTATTTGTTATTAGCTCTAAAAAAGAATGTGTTTGTGGTGTAGCTAAGCAACATTTTGTTCTAATATTTATAACAAAATCTGAATAAACTAAAGGTGTCCATCCAGTTTATTTTGGAATCATAACCAAAACAACAAACGGAATCATTAATGAACATGATATTCATGGTGACAGAGAGTGGATGTAGACCTCTGATCTGCAACAAGGCAGGTCTTCACTTGGTACTGTTACAAGACTCCAGCATTTCAGAGCATTTTTTTCCATTTAATGAGGTGAATTCATCAAATCAGCTGTTGTGCCTGAAACCTGAGATGTAAACATAAGTCTGGAGCATCTCTCTCTAGAAAAGGGGCGGGTCAACGCATGTCTTTTCAAGATCAGATCTAAACAGGCAAATGAATAAACCGTCTAAATTCTTTCTCTGTGCATCTTCCTCTCTCTCTCTCTCTGCCTGTCTCAGCTGTTACCCCTCCTCTCTCCCCGTCAGTGGCGTCCCCCCCTCCACGACGCCTCTCTCTTAAGAGGTTTTCTCTGTTCTCTCGTTTCCCAGGTAAACATTTGCATGGGACGGAGGAGGGATAGGTTTGGGGGGGTTCTTTATGAACACGATTTTTCTTCACAATTTCCTTTGATATTGTTTTTCAGATCATCTTTAGAGTCCTCATCCAGCTAGTTTCACACAGATACAAAACCATTTTAAAATTTGACCTCTTTCAGAGCAAAAGCAAAGACAAAAAAAATCTAAATGTTTACAGTCTGGTATAAAAAAAAATTCTCAGCATCTCTACGGGAGCTTTACCTCCAATAAAATAACTCGATTCAATCAAAACAGTCACACAAGATAGATGTCAGTGTTGTTGTTAAAATTAATCCATGCCCCTGAAAAGCAGTTTGTCATGTCAGTTATTGTTTCTAAAATGTGTTTTTGGTTGCTCTTTCTTATTAAACAATGCTTTTTTTCATTTAATGACTGGAGATTAGAAAAATGTTTCTAAAACAGTCACAGTTAAGACGGCCCTTTAAGATGAGTTAGCAAAACCTGAGAAAACTGACAGCCAACTGATACTTTTGATATTTCTGGTTCTCTCCAAAATCAAAGTCAGTTTGTTTGAAAATGAACTCAGTGTCTTGAAATTTCAAAACTGTGAAAACTGAGAACCTTCACCTGTTAAACTATTTATGCTCACTGACAAAAATGGTTTAGCGCCTAGGAGCACTAGATCTAATTTGGACATAATTCAGTCATAGGGCGACAGGCAGTTGTCTCCAACTGCACTGTGTTTTTGGAGAAATTGCTGGAATAATTTTAATTATAGAATATTTTGTCTAATTGTCTAATGTTATAGATGAGTACATTTACAGCCACTGTTTAAAATCAGTTAGCTGTTTGCTGCACTCATAACTGTTTTTAAACACATTTTTGTAACCAAAACTGGCGAGTTTAAATGACCTGCAAATGAAAAAAGACTTTTGCACTTAAAATAGGAGCAACTCATCTCGGGCTGGACGACATAGAATAAAAGCATATTGATAAAATAGAAATCATATTGATTGATATCAATAATTATAAAAAAATTCAAAACGTATATTTTAAGTGCAGCCCTGGCCATTTTTTGTTGTTGCTTAATGGCCTATTTTTAAATAAAGAACTCTGAATTCAAACACAGCCCTTTGTTTAACCAACTTTTTACCAAAACTGTAAGGCTTTAAAAAAGAAAAAAAAAGAACACATGCTCTCTTTTTTTCTCTTTTTTATATTGAACCATACGTCTATTGATCAATATATATTGTTATTGAATTATTGTCAAGCCCTAAACTCATCTCCATCATCTTATTTCAAGTGCAGCATATCTAACTATCTTATTGTAGTGGTCAAAATACTTGTTCCATTGGCAATTACCTGCTCAAATCAAGGACAAATACGCTCATTAAAAAAAAAAATTGTTTTAGTTCCCTTTGAAGTATAGGTGTATTTCAGCTCGGTGTCATTTTAGGACACTAAAGCAAAATGTGGCCCCTAAAGTTAGAAGACGGAGCAGTAAGCAAGCTTATTGCTCAGAGTATTATTGCTTCTTGTTGCTCATTTCTTTATAGAGAAACACTATAACAGAAACAGTCTGGTAATGCTAATATTTGCAGCTTAGGGGGACTGGACTATTGGCTCAGTTATCTAGCCTGCCGTCTGCTGCTTAACAGTCTCTTAGCACGTTAACGACATGTACGTTTTAAAATCATTGCATTAATTACAGTGTGATGTGACTTTCCAAACTGTCGGCTTTTCTGTCTTGTAAACAGGAAGTAACGGTAATGGTCTGAAACAGGAGAGGGAGGGATATCGCACAGTTGGACGAGAGTTTGCTCACTCAAACCACATGAGCCGTATGACAGCATTTCTAGAGTTCTCATACTTTAACTTTTAAAAACTGTGATAGGCTTTGATACCAGTAACTGATCTGGGCCTACTCGTAAACATGGCATCGTCTCTAGGCGATTTTCAAAAGGTTATGTAAATGGTAACAAAAAGATGGAACTTGAAGTCACAACTTTATGCTAGCACTAAAGTCCTGTTTTTCTATACAGATGAAAATGAAAAACAATACAAAAAATAAATAAGTAAAAAATGGAAACAATTCTAAAATGTTTTGTGAGCTTCACATGTTTTTGTCGGTGAGTATATTTTCAGTTGATCATAGCCGTCACGTTTAGTGAAGACAGGTGAATAGGTGCTGAGTTGCCGGTCAAAACCTGCTTCTGGTTGAGTTTTAAAGGACGACTTGCTGGATGGGACTCTAGATGACGTGCCCTCTAATTTCCAACCCTAAAAAAAAGATCCCAACGTTTTGTTTAATCACTGATCCCCGGTCAGATGTTTTTCATCACTCCTTCCCAACAGAAGGAGGTGGTGAATCTGACTGCAAAGCTCTGGTTAACTGAATAGTTTCACGCTTTAACAAAGTTGCTTATTTGCCCTCTTTTCCTGACACATTTACTGATATAAGATATGCTTTTTGAGAAACTCCATAAGCTGTCATATATATTCATAAATGAGAATATTTTTCAGACTAAAGCATTTGCTGCATTAGGGTACGTAACACTTTCCTGATGAGGAACCACCGTCACTCTCCTCTGAAGTGTGAAGTAACCAAAGCTGCTGGGTCCTTTCTTCTGGCAGTCGGTCCATTGGCATGACTGTTTTGGTGCTTGTGATCTTTGCCATGCAGTGTTGAACAAGCAAAATGTATTAAATGACATGTATTAAAAGCAGAGTCCTGGCTCTGTTCATCCCCAGATCTTGAGAACCATCAGCTATAAAGCTTAAAGAGAGGTTTTGTCTCTGGTGTCTCACTGGGTATATGGAACATTTTAAGTTTTAGCGAGACCTGAAGAGTAAACAGCGCATACTGCAACCATGTCTCTAGAATTGGATTAGTTACATGCCAGAGGAAGGCAGCTTTGATTGCTTCGGCCTGTAAAGAGCCAAAGTTCTTTTTTCTTGTTTTTAACATTGGATTTATTGACCAGATGCAAAGCTGTCTCGGTCTGGTGCTTAATTTCAATAGCACCAGACTGAGACATAGTGCATGTGTAATCTCATTTTTAATATTTGGCCCATTATTTGACAGTCCCTGCCTGGTTCACGGACACAGTTCCTGACAAAAGTATTCATATCCAGTGAGCCTGTTTCCATTTTGTCACATTATAACCTCAAACGCGAGTGTGCCTATCGAGACTTTGTATAGACCAATACAAAGTAGTGCAAAACTTTCAAGTGGGAAGAAAAGGATAGATGGCCTTCAAACATTTTTACTAACAAAACTCACTAAGATGTGGATTTTCATTAGAAACCAGCATTTCTCCCCTGATCCACCGCAGGACAAGGCTTTGCATTTGCATTTGTTGTAAATGCATAGTTGCATTTACAACTATGCACTGCTTTGTGTTGGTTTATCAAACAAAACTCCAGTAAAGTACATTACATTCAATACAAATACATCCGTGGTTGCGAAAAGGTTAAAGGGTATGAATACTTTTGCAGGGCTCTGTCCACCCTTGTAAGGACACCCATCAAACTTTTGTAAAGATTTTATTATATCTTTTAATGGGACAACACCAAAGATTTGACGCTTGAGACAATGTAAAGTAGTCAGCACGCAACTTGCATAACTGACTGCAAACCTCTTTAAATAACTCAACGCACAGCCATTAATGTCTAAACTACTGGCAACAAAAGTAAGTACACCACTAGATGTAGAAATCGCCATTTGTTGGTAAATCCTAACACCTCTAAGTGGAGTCAGAGCTGATGTTTTCACTGGTTTACAGCCTTTTTGGTTTGGGCTAAGATGAGGTTATTGTCAGCGTATAGCAGCATATTTTCTTATTAAGGTGAACTATTCCTTTAACCCCCGAAGTTTCCCTGAACCTCCCGACGTAATCTTCCCGCTCTCAAACTCAGCTCTAATCATTACATTTCCTCCTTGACCATTGAAACCAGAACACAGCCCCTCCATCACTTGGACCATGAACTGTGAAACCAGCCAATGAGAGAGGTCCTGCTGCGGCCATGCGATGTTCTGTCTGTGCACCTTTTCTCATCGCATGGCTTGTTTGTTGCACTGTCTGCAAAAACAAACACAGTCTCATTAGTGTGCTACACTTTTCCCTGTTTCTTTTTATGCATCCATTCACATTGTGTTTTCAGTAGGCAGTCTCCTGTCTTTGATCCTTTCAGCTTCTTATTTTTTTTTTGCCGCACTGCTGCTCACCTTTCCTTTCTGTCCATCTCCAGAGTTTCGTTCTCCGTCACACGCGGGCAACCTGAACCGCTCGGCCTCTCTGAGCTGCACCGAGCGTGCTCAGGAGAGCGGCTCTATCAGCGGAAGCAACACTCAGATCCCGGGAACCCCGTTCCAGTACATCCCAGACTTCAGCGTTCGAGCTCTAGCAGATCTTCAGTTTGTCAAGGTAACTCAGGTTCCCTAATGGACAGCCTACTGCTGCGATACTTCAGACGTGGCATGTTATATATTATGGAAATGTGCAGGCGAAACATAAAGGGGTGCAATAAAACAAAAACAAACAAACAAATAAGCTTGTATATATTGTTTTCCAAAAGAAGCAATGTTCCATAAAATAATCATAGAAATAATGCATTAATTAGCAGATTACTGTGCTATCCAAACTAGCTTATCACTATGTGAAAGTACAACAATCCCAGAAAGCAACAAATCATGCTCAGGCCTAAAAATATTTAGGATAAGATGAAAAATAAAGTTGAAAGCCTCATTGGGCCCTGGCAAGTTCACTGTTCATGATTCAGCAACAGGAACGAAAGGCTGGGCAAGAATGGCCTCTGATGATTGGTCCCAAGGTCAGAATGCAGTTTGTATGCTGCAGACTTTCTGCCCAGGTCCCCCCTCCAAATATGTCCATCTGGTTAAATAAAGGAAAAAAGGTGTTTCCAGACCAGTCATTCTACTGAAAAAGCATACTGTTACTTCCCGGAATCCCTGAAATCTGACCTGGATAAAGGTGATGGAGCAGGCACCTCTTTAGAGATCTGTATAAAGGTTTTGACACGGCAAATCATGCAGTACTTATGTTTTAAATTGACCCAATATAAACTGTATGCAGATCATATTAGCTGGCTAAAATCAAACCTAGATGGACGCCCTTGATGTGTCCACTCAAAGGAAGTGGTGTCATAACTGGAGCAGTGCACTGTGGGGATACCACAAGGATCAGTACTGGGGCCGCCATTATTTAGTTTATATGTCAATGACCTCCCAGCTATGGGTCGTGATATTGATATCCAAATGTATTCTGATGTCACAGTCATCTACACACATGGGAAGGATCCATAACACGTGGCGGCTACATTATCACTGGCAATGGATTGAATTGCAAAATGGTTGACTGGTTCCCGTTCACCTTTAAATGCTGGGAGAACTACAAGAAATGTATTTTCTCAGAATTTACCAGTGTATCTGTTACGGGTGCAAATGTTACAACCATGATGAGAATAAATGTTTGGGAATAGATTTAGATTCTGCACTCATCTGTGATAAAAACAACTTTTAAACTGGTTCACAATGTTGTAAAATGAAATATGTCTAACTTTACATGAATGAGAAATGCTGGTGACTAGCCTGAGACAGGTGTTAAACCTTACAACATCTGGGATCCTGGGCAGGAAACCCCACTTATATATCATCAGCTTCACTGCTGGGACTCTTAATACAGAAAGCCAGTATTCAAGAGCAACAGAGAAAACTATAATGTGTTAGAGGAGGCGCAGGGTCAGAAGCCCCCTCAGTAGTATGGCACCTCCACCACTCAGAGTTTCCTAAACGGACATCTCACATCTTTTTTTGACCAAGTTTCAAACTTTGATTGTGTAACATTGTCAAAAACTCAAATAAGACAGTAGAACATGTAACTTTATCCTACCACAAGGACAGAAACAGTTCCCCCAGAACGGCTGTTTTCAGAGGCATCCAGGCATCTTTTAACCGTAACTAATCTCCTCCCAGTAGTTTAAATATGAGACAACAAGGGAAAAGTGACCCATTAATGCTACTTTTCCACTCTTGGAAAAGAGGAGCATCAGGCAGAGGCCTCCCCAACTTGTGCAGTTCAAATGTGCAGTCAGCACTTATTAAGCTTAATGTAGTCTACTTTAGACTGCAGCAGTTCCCTGTGGGTCCAGCTGTTATTGAATGATATATAGCCATTGTATTTTAGCGGTATAGGAACAGACACTAATTACTACTTCAACGTGTTAATCAGTTACATTATTTTGTACCTGAACAAACAAAGAGAAAAGGTAACTGCATATACTGTCACATAGAAGGTTAAATATGGCGATTAACTCGTGGAAGAGCAGAAGCTCGGTGAAAACTGTTGCTTAGTGTTCTGCTGTCCTCCTCAGGTCACCCGTGCTCAATACCAGAATGCTCTCCTGGCGTCCAGGTTGGACAGCACGCCGCAGTCTCCGGAGGGCAGCCACGCTCGCTTGGATGTATCCATCTCTTTGCCCCCCTTGACGCCACCTGAGACGAAAACCCCGCTGGCTCTCGCCACGCCTCCTGTGAAGCACTCATCGTCCCACACTCAGCCCACGCCCCAGAGCGCTCGCGCCACCTTCACCATCGGCTCCGCCGGCCGCAGGCCGAGCCAAGCTTTGCCCCAGGCCACGCCCCCTCCCAGCAACCACACCCCTCTCTCCCAAACCCCTCCCTCCTCTGTAGGCAAAGTGCCATGTGCTCTGAATCCTGCTGTGGGTTCATCCCTTTCCTCCAAAGCCCAGCGCTCCCCACCCTCTGATGGCTCGGACAGCGGTCCCGGGGAGACCACCACTCTGCTCAGTGAGCAGCCGAACTGCGTGGGCCCCCGCCGGCCCAGTTACACCCAGCCATCCCAACATGTTCACACTATCAGTCACGCTCACACTGAGAGCACCATCTAACTCTGGTCCTTCTGGAGAGCTATCTGTTCAGTCCCTTGCACTACTGTTGGCTGTTTCTGTCCTAAACGGCATTCTTTGGAGGGGGCACAACAAATGGGTCAGCACATCTCTATCCTCTGTCATCTCTTCTTGCATGTTCCCATCCCAACACTGACAAAAGACCAAGGACACAGTACAGCGTGGGAACAGGAACCAGCAGGGAGCACGGGGAGATGCGTTAGAGGATGCATTTCTGAACCAAAAATAATCTACGTTTGTATTTAGTTTTATCTGCACAGCTGATGGTATGTCTGCCTATGCCTGGGTACACTGGAGGTAAATGGAAGAGAGATTTAGCTGCTCATTTTTGTAGGTTGCACACTAGTTGATGTTGAAATGAAAGGAGGAGACTGTTTTATGCTGCCCCCATAGCAAAAATCCTCACCTCCATCAATACTCCGCTGTTTAGTGTGAACCATGTTAGCTTTCTACAAGTATCACCATCACCTCCTTACAGTCCTTGATGACCCATAGTTTTTCTTCAGTTTATACATAGAAACGCAGCACCGTCATGCTGAATGTTTAAAGTGACAGAGATGCTTTCTACAAAGCTTATGCGTCAGCAACTGCAGGGCTGCAGCCTTTGTGGGGGTTGTCTTTATCCACTAGGGGGCAGAGCATGACTTCATGAAGTGTGGTCCAAAATGCCACAATTCAATACATGTGATTAAATAGACATGTATATGTGATCATCTAAATTCTGAAGTTCATACATTAAAAAGTAATTACTATATTTTTAAATACATAGTTAAATGTGAAAGAGCTGGTTAAAAATGTGTTTAACATATTTTAAAAAGTATATATATATATATATATATATATATATATATATATATATATATATATATATATATATATATATTTCTGTATGGAAGTTATTTAGTTATATTACAGTCCCTTGTGTTGCAGCACATAAATCATTTATTTTATCTGTCAACTAGAGGCATTAAATTCATGGGAAGGGGGCGAACACTGCTTTAAAGAAGCCTGTTGTTGCTGAGTGGATTGAAAGAATAACCAGACATTGGGGTCTATTTGAAGAGCAACTGGGGGGGGGGGGGGGTTAAACATTTAATCAGCAACTTTAGCATAACAAAAGAAATGTTTTGCTAAAATAATTGCCTGGTATCTTAACACTCAACAGATTCAAAATGTAGTTGTTTTTTAAAATAAATGATTCATAGATCAATATAGCAATAGCTGTATTTATTACAATTTAATTGTAATGGTCACATATATATATATGTGTTAAAACAAGTTATTTATTTATTGAATTGTGTTACTTTGGGCAGCTTGTTTTTCCCTACAATAATAGCTTTAATTATATATATATAAATATTTTTTTTTTCAAATATGTCTAATGAGATTATTTTTCCCACTATAGCTTTAATTATATATATAAATATATATTTTTTTCAAATATGTCTAATGAGATTAGAACTCCATTATTACCTCCACTATACCACTATACTTTGGTTGCATATATATATATATATATATATATATATATATATATATATATATATATATATATATATATGTGTGTGTGTGTCTTTAATCCCCTTTGCACATGAGACGTTTGTTTTATCTTTTTTCATCCGTGCAGACTGGCCTTTTAGCTGTCCACAGGGAGAATCCTTGGCTGCTGTGTCCCTGTTGGAGTCCTTTTCCGTTAGATTGCACCTATTTAGATAATTTTTTCCTTTGTTCCAAAGATTGAAGCTTCCAAGGTTAAAGGGTTAACAGTGGTGGTTTACTTTACAATATGCATGATTCCAGGTAGGTCTCGTCTCATAGCTTGTCTGTTTTGACTGGATTTTGTGGTTTGAATCTGATATTTTGTTTTAAGTCTCAAAAGGAGTTGCAAAAACAAACGTCTGTGTCAGCTCAACTACCAGCAAAGTGACCAGATACACTGTACCTGTCGGCTCCTGCACATTGGGTTTTTTTTTGGGGGGGGCAACACACCACCAAGGCTGCATGTTTGAACCCATAGAAAGTCAGATAAATGACACACCTCCTGAACATTCAAACTATTGCTTTTATTAAATCTGTTAAAGCATCCAGATAAACTAAAACATTCAGCAAGAGGCTTTTAACTTGAAAAAGACTATATAATAGCAAACAAATTCACATTTTGACTCTATTTTTTGAGCTTTACTGAACATATGAATTATATATATTAATACAATGTTTTAAAAATTATGCATTTGTGTAAAAAATATGCAGCATTAAAATCTATATTTCATGGTCAAGGGGATTATTAAAATCCATCTCAGTAGTAAAAATATATACAATGCCAGCCACATTCATTGTTAACCCCGGTAAAGATGTGTAAAAACCTTCCACTACTGGAGTGTGATCTCACCCAGAAAAATACAGCCGTTAATCCATCTGGAAATTGCACAGGAGTGCAGTTGTTAGCATCGTTGTCCTGCAGCCATAAATTCCCCGGGTCAAAATTCTAGCTGGGCCTTTTCTGCATGATTCTCCCCATGCAGACAGAATTTACTAAACTCTTCTGGGACTTTAACTGGAACCATTTTCCCCCTGGGAACCTTTTAGAGGGTATGGCTGCATGGACTCTTTATAATACCAGGATGATTTTGATTAAAATCCCGTAATCTCTAAAGGTTAATGTGAAAATGCAGGATAATGATCCAAAAAATGTATGGCTAAATTATCGCAGTAATGGTCCACCAGAAATCACCTTCATCCATTTTTCATCTTGGACCCATAACTACTACAGAAAAAACAGGCCTGTGAAAGATTTAGAGAGATATTAGAAGTAAGAATAGAAATATCCTCCTCTCTGAAGGAGGAGCTTGTGAATTCATACAGAAATAAACTGTTCTTTTAGGAAATGAGTGATTTGCAAAGCATTGACAGCATGGGAACCTATAATTAAGCCACAGAGGATTTTGTTAAAAATAATTATTTCTTAGTTTGGGATTTGATTTTGTTTCTCCACTGAATAAATGTCAGCAAATTAAAGGCTGGCATTTTCTAAAACAAACAAACAAAAAAAAAACAGTTATACAGTATGCTATTGAATTAATGATGGATTTATTTGAAGGATTTGCAGTTATTTACCAGAGGTTATAACTGGCAGTAAATGTGGCTGGTGTGGTACCAACCTGGAAAAAGGAAATGTTTGACTGTTTCCAAAATCTATACTATAAAAGTATTTTAGATTCCTTTAATCACACAGGAAGTGGCAAACAGTGGCTCCCTGAAATCTGCAGCATGCAATAAAAAATACAAAGGAGATGATATGAAAGGGGTTGAAACCTGCAGGAACAGTGGTGTGTGGTGCAGTATCAGTAGGCCTACGCCCTGAAGGCAATACGTTTTCAATTATTTCCTTATATGCAAATATTTATTTGTGTAAATTAACATTACTTCATGGATTTAACCTTTATTTTTTATATATTTGAAAGTGGTTTATTGTTTGCTTTTACACACAGCTGATGTGTTATTGTACGTCTTCCACTCAGCATCTCCACTGAAAATCCATCACTGTGAAGAGTTTGGTGGAGATTTAGTTCCCTCTCGGAGCTCAGCTGCGTCCAAACTCAAAGAGTTGGCTAAACCTGACGCTGGCCTGTTGCAGTATACCGATTTGCCGGGTTATAAATTACACTGAGCTTTTTTAAAAATTAATTTCCACTGGGTTAGGCTAGGTTGTGGCGGGTTGATGATCAACAGCTCACCTGAAGACCAAATAAGGGAGAAGCTAGCTGGGCTCCCAGGTTTCGGTGCAGAGTACTGTACATTCATAGCTTAGTTAGCTGCTCTGCAGAAACAGATTTATCCAAACCTTTGCCAGAATAAGCTAGACTTGTTTGGTGTCCTGCTTCACCAGTGTCCTACGAAAAGCTCCTCACCAAATAAACATTTCTGTGACAGTTTGGCATTTTGGGACCTACCCCTTCCTCAATAGGAGTTGAATAATGCTGCTTCCTTTTTCTCCTAATGTGAACATACTGTCATACGGCTGTTACAATATTTTGTCTTGAAAGATGGTACCCTGTTCTTTTGCAGCTCATGAATATTCCTCAGAATAACTGTGAAGGTTTGTCATGTTTTTATGCATTTGTTAAACCAAATATTTAAATTTCTGGTTGTTGTTTGAAGGGGGGGGGGGGGGGGTGATGTTTGTGGTTCATGTTGTGAAAGTACCTTTTTAATATGATATTATGGTGTCACCTGTTTCTAGTATGGCTTGCGGTTTCTAAGTTTCAAGCAAGAAAACAAAAAAACTACTGCAATGTCACCTGAAATAAGCACTTTAGATGGTATTTCTCTAACCAACCCCAAGATTGAATATGGCTGCCTTGCTTAGAGAAACATTGTTATAAATGTGTAACTGAGCTGTTTATTTACACTTCCCAAAGTATGTGCACAATCTTTAACGCTGTAATATTTATGCGGCACCAATAGATGGTGATATCATCGGTATCAAAACACAACAGAAGACGGTCTAGAGCTTCTACTAGTTTTAGTAATCTCCGGATATCCTGTCCAGAAGGAACAGAGTTTTTAAAAGTCTCCGTTTTTCTCACCAAAACCTGTCTCGAGCTTGCCTGCTTGTTTTCTAACGTGCAACTGAAACATGGCTAAGTTGGATCGTGCAACAGCACTCCTAGGTCTGAGTTACAGCTTTCTAGTGTTGGCCAATCACATCTGAGTGTGTGCTCATGAGGTGACCAAACAAGACGAAACCGACTGGCCAAACCAATGCCTGGTTGCTTCTTGTCTGGTGTGAGCCTTTAGGCCGCTTAAATGTTTCTTATTGGAGCCAAAAGCAAGTGCTGCATTGCCGTGGAAGTCAGAACTTGGATTTTGCATTCGAACTTAACAGTGTTCCCGTTGCAATTTGGAAAACCAGGGAGATATGCTAACTGTTGTGTTTGGTAACTAGGCAACCTACTGTTAGCAATGCAACCGCATTGTTATGAATCTGTACGCTGGGAACCCGATATTCAAACCGGACACAGTGATTGCGTTTTAAAACGTTAATTTTTTAACAGGAAGAAGGTGATGAAAACAGGCAGGAATGGCTGACTAGGCCCAGAAGCAACAGAGTCTGGCTAACCAAGTTATGTTGACAGAACCAGACTTGACCATGAGTTGCAGGCAGAGCCAGACTCACCAGAAGCTGTATGCTGATGCAGACTTGACCAGAAGCAGCAGATTAGTTCCCAGTGATGCATAGCGAAGCATGAAGAATTCGGGAGTGATCTTTACCAGGCAGTGCACACAAGCACTAAAAAACTGGTAATGGGACACCCCTAATTTAGACTGACCGGAGTGCTAATAAACAGCTTTTCTTAACAGCTCTTACTACATTTTATACACCTGGCAGCCATAGCGGATTCTAAGATTGGGTTTGGTTACTTTAAGAGTGAGAGTTTGGACCTTAGGCGATGTTCTGGTGTATTTTCCTGGCTTGCAACTCAGAAACTCTATCCTCTGAATACAAAGACAATACAGGACAAGTCTTTAGACTTTAATGAGTGGATTATTTCTAAACTTAGTCTAAAGTATGTTTTGGCTCAATCTAGTATCTTATCCAACCGGACAATCTCTGCTTGCTTCTTGGCAGAACCTGGTCCAGATAAGAAATTCTGTTGTAGAATCTGGATAAATGTAAACATTTAAACTAAATTCAGCAAATATTTGGTTCCATTTAAAATCAGTACTTGAAAAGGTATTATATAAAACAATATAGGTAGAACCTGAGGTTTACTGGAACATACATTGATTACTGCATGAAAGAGGTATGATCTGTGAACATTTTTGCTGTTTTAAATGAGCCTAAAGGTGCAGAGGTCAGTGGGGGAGTTGGGGTGGAAAGATTATTAAAGCAGTTGTGATGTGAAAGCACAGTTAAAGCCTCATTTCAACACAACATTTAGGACTCTTATTCATCTCAGATAATATAACAATATTTGTCTTTTGTTTGCTCTGGTCTCCAAATCACTTTAAATACATTATATACACTATTTATAAGCAGGTTTTGGATGCTTTTTTTAACCCCAAGATTGGCTTTAATGTAACTAATTACTAGTGTATTTTCAAGTTCCCAGACTTCTCAAATTAATAAGGTGGATTTAATGTTAAAAAATAGTTAAAAAATTAAAACAAGCAGACAAGAATTTCTGTCTTGCACATTTGGTTTAGTCTCAGACACATGACATAGATGCATGTGGAAGCAAGGAGCTGATGCTGGCTGGATCCAGACCTGCCTCCACCTCATAGCTCTGTTAACCATCGAGCAAACAGTAAGACTTGGACCTGAACAGCAGGCCACGGTGGCACAGTTACTAACTGGGGTTGAAAAGTTGACAAATCTTTTACCTCACATTCATTTGACGCAGTGGGAACTCTCCCCTTAAAAAAGCCTCCCCTGGCCTCAGGACCTTTCAGAACAGGGTTTACCTCATTCTTTTTGAACAGTGGGAAGTACATGTTAACATGTCTGTAAACAATGTTCAACCATTATCTTGGAGGACAAGTATGGGGACAATATTTAGCTGTAATCAAATGGAGTGAAAAAAATGAAGCCACTTAGTCCTCACTATGTGTTGGTGTTGCACTGATTGTGTTTCTAAAGCTGCTGGCCTGTATTCAACAGGTTTAGGTAATTTTGTCTCTTTACCACTGTGTCCTTTAGCAATTTTGGTTGTTTTTTACGCTACCTGGTTGGCTAAGAAAAGTAGCGGTCAGCCACAGGACGTGTGGCACCAAAAACGTCTCAGTTTGTACCTGCCTTTGGGACGTTGTGGTAACTGGTGATTTAAACGTATTTTCTCAGAGAGCACTTAGAGTGCAATAATTTATATACCCTTACAGCAGCTGATTTGGATTTTATTTTGAGTTTGAAGAACGAGAAAAATTGATTATGCTTCATAGGAATTATCTGGCCCAACAGGAGAAAAGAACCATAATCAATAGTGATATGGTGGAGTGTAATTCTTTTCCTCAAGAAAAAAATAAATACAATTAAATGAAATTATATAATAGATGTGAGCTTTTTATAGTGATTTATCTCCAAAATTCTGAACTATCAAAAGAGACAAACTGACATAATGAATAAATGGGTACAAAATGGTTAGTTTACTGGTATGTGGCGGAAGTAGAAATGTAAGACATGAGTACAGACTGTCAAAGGAGAAATTTGACGGCGAGCTGTAATCTACTTATTTAAATTTCAAATGTGTAAAGCTGTTATTCAACTGCAAAGGTAAACTATTTGCTGATGACACACATTTATTTGAAAAGAGACAAAAAGGTGTATTTGTTAAAACACAGTTTTATAAGCTAGCATTGATTTTAAAATATACAGTTTAGAGTTTTTTTTGCAGAAACGGTGAATATTCCAAAGCATTTTTCTATACGCGGAAAAGAATCCAGATTGCTAACCAGGCAAATTGGTAATATGTGGTACCTGAAAGGCTCCAGGTTCACTGTGGCTGTTTTAACAGAAAGCAGAAATTAGTTTTCTGATATTTGTTTCTTAACAAATGCAGATGTTCACAGCAAGGTTCCTTAAAATTGCTGCTGTGGTTGCTTGGGCCTACTTACCTGAACAGGAACCGGTTCCCATTCCACACTAGATTCACATACAAATTTGAAAAAAACGTCCCTGTCTGACAAGTTTTCAACATTTTGTATATTCTTTTGGTAATAGAAAATATTGTGAAAAAATGTGGCATCTTTTTTTTGTTTTATTTGGCCACGTTCCTGATAATAGGGGACATATGGTTTCAAATTGATCATATGATAAAGAGTTAAATGGGAAGACTTTAAAGACTTTTGTTTAGGAGTGTAACAGTACATGCTTCAGTTAGCAAACACACTATTTAAGGCTCCACATAAAAGATCATTATCTTGGAGCAATTTTAAAATGCTCACAAGAAGCTTTACCCTCATTGGTTTTGTTTTTTTTGCTCTTTAAATTCACCAATATGCCCATCACAGTATTGTGCCTCTCCTCGGCCTTAGGTAAATAACCCTTCAGTCTGGCCACAGATTTTTTAAACATACTTAAAGTTTCTGCAGCACGAGTCTCACATTTCTAAGATTATATTTGTTCTGCACAAGTGCTGCTCTAATTTGTTCCAAGGTATTGATAATAGTGTCAATATCATGCTATGCTATGCAGACGCCCTGTCAGTACTGATAAAGATTCCCTCACTCCACATGCTGGACCTACCTTTTGATCAATTTCTCTAATAATTATTGGGGGAATTGAGGACTTGTTGAACTTCAACTTCCAGATGGTCAGTTGAACCCTTCGATATAAAAAAACAAAAAGGTGACCCCATCCTGACAGTAGAATACTGTAGATTCCACAACCACAGTACTTTAAGAATGACTCAAGATACTTAATAAAAGGGACCGGACACGATGTTCTACAAAAGAAACTTTATTTTCATGCATTTAAACTCAAATAATGTGTTTTTTTAACACCTACATGTGCGGTATGATGGACAGGGTGACAGCAGTTTAAGTAAAGAAGGTGGTACTTGTCTGGCCCAATAACCAAAATCTGATCCCATTTCAGAGGCTTCTGATCCCCTTCACAGTCATAACAGCTTAAAGGCGTATTTATCTGCAGTGAAATAGGTCTAACTCAACTGATGGCTGTTTAAAGTACTATTCTTCTTTTTTTTTTGTTTTTATTAATAGAATTAGAGCAAGAAAATAAATTATGCTCTTTGGTTGACTTTTGTGACCTAACAGTTAACAAAGGTGCCCTGTTTGATGATACCCCCCCCCCCCCCAATAGCTCCATAATTTCTTTGTTCAGTTATGCTTGTGACAATAATACAAAGAAACATCAGACAATCAGCTGTAGAGTAATCTTCCCCACAGATGGTCTTTATGGTGGTGTTTCCAGAAACCCCTTCATTATGACAAATAGTCTGCATTCTTAGTAAAGCAGGTGTACCTCGTTTTGCTGTGAATGTCTACAGAGACGTGCATTTTAACCTTTTAACACTATGTGCTCACATCCTGGTTGTAGCATTGTCCAAGACTGTTTAAATGATTTTGTGTAATCCAATTAACACTCTGTACTTAAAAACAGCACCAGAAGACCCTTTTCCAGAACTAAAGCACTATAAAGCTGGCTCTGACACCTGTGATTTGAGTGGAAAACATCAGAAGCAATACCAAAGTAATACCCCATCACACAATGGCATATCTGTCTTATGTTCCTTTGGCATGTAAAATGTGCAGCTTTTAGTTGCCTAAATAACGCTCCAGCATGGCATGGTGTGCCACTGATATTGTAGAATATCTGATCTACTGCTAAGCCAAGCTGCCACTTTGTTTTAACAGGAACTCTGGTACCAAGTGCTACTCAAATGTCCTAGCAATGACCCGATAATACCGTTACTTAAACTGACGCTGCTTTATACAGAGCCTTTGTCTGCGTTGATGAAGATTCACTCAGTTTCAGTTTAAGTACTAAAACTGTCAGCCCAAGATGGTCAGGTGATCATCAAGTATGAAATAAGTGACAGTTAAAAAGTATCTCACACTGTATATAACATTGGTGTATCATAAAGACTTCATAGGCAGTATAGATCTTGAGGTTTCCCTAAATGTGTTTAATGTCCGTACATTTAGACCCTCAATAGCAGAGCTTTTAAAAATCTCAACAGACAGACCAAGAATAAAAAAACAGTGAGACAGCAACTTCAGTTGGTCTAATCCTCATCAGAACAGTGTGTACTGTTACACCCCTTCTTACGCTGTTTTAATCTTGTTCTCACCTAATGTATCTTTCAAAAAGCGTCTGTAGCCACCCAGTAAATCTGTAGCCAGAAAATATTCCCATGATTTCAAACACAGAGAGGGTGGATGGGGACTAATTTCTGCCCAGCAATCTCCTCTAAATTTAAAAGCTGGTGCTGGGAAAGATCTCCACTGAATGAAAAACACCTTCGATTTTTATTCTTTAGCATCCTTCTGACCAGAAGTGTAAAACCTGCACAATAAATGCAACTACGTTAGCCTTACTCTGTGTTTTAGGTAAACATTCCTGATGGTTCATAGGTCCCACGTAGCTGTAGTTATCACTGATTTCTGGTGAAGTCACTGGTTGGCTGCAGAAGTTTGTTTGCTGGGAAGTGTGAAAAATTCCTTAGCAAGGATGTATTTATTATAAATATAATATTTATTTATTTTTTGTGGCAATGGATCTGTGAAACGGGCTTCCAGCTGTAACCACAGCTTTTATTGGGTTACTTTGCCCAGAAACACTGTGTTCAGTTCCCTTATTTATGTTTGGGTTATATTCATGTAAATACTATGTATATGAAAACATGCTGAGAGACATGTAGAAAAAAAACATAGATCTATTTATTCTGAGATGAAGTTTTATTTCCAATGTTGGAAGGCATTGCATAGCAATAAACATTGCACAGAGTTGACCTTATCTTCTGGTTCTTAATTCCCTTTTTTCTTTACCATCATACCAAAGCTGACTTTTCTTCTTTTATCCTTGTGTTTCCACATACACTTCTCCATCCACTTCTTCACCCTTCACCCGCCGGGTAGAAGTATTGAAATTCCTCTGGCCTGGGCTCCCGGTCTGATCTGACCCGCCTTCAGAGCCGAGCTTATCAGCAACCCCTGCAGTGTTGTTTTTGCTTTCGCAGCGGTGTGATGATTAGACTTTCTCATGAAGATTAAATATTTTCCAGTTCAGAGGGACTTTTTCCACATTGTCTCATTCACACATTAAGCCGTTTGAACTTTCATCCAATGGATGCAATATTGACAGGAGCAAATGGCAGACTAATATAGATAGCATTCTTAATGCAGTGTCTCTCAGGAGTTCACACGCCTCTGTTAAAACTCCAGGGTTTTGTGGTGTGAAAATGTATTATGGATAAACTATGCAAGGGTATTTCAATCTGAAAAACTCACACGGAAAGAAGAGACAATTAGAAGAATTTATTGATACAATATTTTAAGACTTTGGCGCTCAGACCTCAGCAGGAAACATTCACGCTGAATTATACTTCAATATGCATAAGCAGGTGTATGAGAATAGGAATGATCCCCCAGGCCTGAAACTGGTGGTGGAGTGGAGATAGAAAAAGTTTGTTCAGTCCATATGATGATCTGTTTGAGCTAGATGTCCAATTTGATAAACACAGGTTTGCATGATTGTCCATGATGAGTAAGCTTGAAGCGCCTGTGGAGAGGAAAAACTCCCCTTTGGGAAGAAACCTCTAGCAGAACCAGGCTCAACATGGCGGTCTTCTGCCGGACCGATTTAGAAATGACAGCGAATTCTGAATAGTCCAGGAGGAATTACACTCTGATAGGAACAAGGTTGTAGGAGCACATAGGAAAGCCAGATGGAGCTGCTATGATGGTGGAGAAGGGGATGGAGGTGGGTTGAATCCAGTCATCAGAGTCCAGATCAGACATCGCACAGTGACTGCTTGCTTGCTGGGTAGAAGTTGAGCTGGATTTGAAGTTCTTTTAAGACAGGTCAAGGACGCTGATTGGCTTCGAGGAGGAGCAGTTCAAAGCTGATTGGCTTGCGTCGGAGGCGAATGAGTCCCTGATTGATGGAGGTAAGCAATGAGTTTCTTCAGACTGAATTTCTGCTTTAGCTCAATTTCCTCACACAATGTGATATTTAGACAATTCAGCTGAAAACAAACAAAAAGAGGGAAGGAACAAAAAACAATATCTAAAAGCTGGTATAGTCCAGCTCATTAAGAGTGCACAGCCTTTGTTGCAGGTCTTTTTTGATAACATTTCAGTGTTTAGTCTTCTTCAATAGGAGTCTATCAGCATCCAACACTTCGACTTGACAATATCTGCTCACTCTACACAGCAAAGTTCTTCACATCTCTTACATTGCGAGGACATCTCATGTCCACAGCCCACACAGATCCTCCGCCAAATGTACTAAACTCTGATTAAGCCGTCAAAAACTTAAATTTCCTTCTACTCTAACAAAAAACTCAAACCCTACTTATCTTCAGTTTTCTAATAGACGCCTAAAGGGTTTGCGCGAATAATGACAGGTAGTTGGAATTGTTCATATCCTCATCCATCTTGGCAAAAGGTCTAGTTTCATCGAAAGAAATTGAAGCCCAGATCATGGTTCTCCCACTGCCGTTCTTTGTTGTTAGTTTGCCAGTGGCCAGTGCCCCTGTAGAATTGGACCTGGCCCCTGTAATGGCTCTTCTACTAAAGAGTAAAAGACATAATACTAAATCAATTTCTCATGATGATATGGACTGGCACAGAAACCATAACTTTTACCTTTACAGTTTTACTTTAACAATGATTTCCAAAATGAAGGTGTTGCACTTTTAACCCCAGCTGTATTGAGATGGGATCTCCTTTTTCATCTGCTAGATAAGGGGTCTGCAACCTGCAGTTCCAGGGCCAAAAGTGGCTCTGTGGCTCATTCAGTATATTGATCAATTAAATATTCCCCTGTTTTATTGTTTCAATCCTCTGTTCTGTGCCCCCATGAAAAAACACCGGCCCCACCTGGCCCCCTTTGGTCTAGAACTGCCATCAGATTGTTATCACGTGTACAAGACAACCAGTGTTTGGCTGCTTCTGCAGAATTTCTGTTGCTTCTGCGGAATTGCCTTTGTACTCTTGGTAACCTCACTGACTAGGTTTCAGTCTTTTAATCAAGTCTTTCTCCATACCGGTGCACCCACTGGGAGAAGCCATGTTACGTCACTATTTGTGATTTCAGTAGCTGAAAGGGGACAAACTTGTCAGCCATCCCCCCTTTTTCCCTGTCTGTCTTCTATTGACCCTTTGCAACTATGCCACTTAATTATGTGAGCGCACCATGACGGACATCGGAAGTGAGGGTAAGTATTGAACAGAGCGACTGCAATTGTTTTCCTGAGTTATTTTTGAGTTGTTTTTGCCAGTGTAGCCATGGCTGCTACTTCAAGTCGAGCTACTTTGTCTGTGGAAGTAGCACACCTAGTTGGGTCTCATAGAGAGAAATATTTACAAAACTTAGAAATAGCTTAGAAACCAACCTTCTCCCTCCGGACATGTTGGTTGGTTTGATCAGATTGCTGACTTTACCTGAATGATTTATAACACTATATCATGAACAGCATTCCCCTTACACTGGAGCAGACTTAAAAACATACAAAAGTCTAGATGCTTACCAGTTTTTTGTCGCTGGTTGGGTCAATGGGACAAGCTGCTACTCCCACATAGAAGGGACAATGTTGTGATCTAAAGCAGTGCTAGTGGGCGTGGCTGAGTGGTGGCTCCTTCCTGGTTTTGTGGCGCAACTGCTAGCAATCCTGAAATCAACCTGGCAGTATATAAACCCCTGGAACCAGACAGCAGGCGCCAGTTTGTTCTCTCTCTTTGACCTCGTTTTGGAGAAGTTGGACGGCGCTCAGACCACTCAGACTGCCTGCCTGCCTGCCTTCCTGCCTGCCTGCCTTCCTGCCTGCCTGCCTGCCTGTCTGCCTGCCAAAGCCACAGCCGAAGATACGCACAAGTTAACTGGAGAGTCTTGCCTTGTGACCAACCTACTAAACACGCAAGTTAATTGGAGAGTTTTGCATCTGTTCCAAGTCCAAGTTTGCAAGTTAACAGGAAAGTCTTGCCTTGTGATCAACCCTACGGAGGTTAACTGGAGAGTCTTGCACCCCTTTGTTTTCCTTCCCTTTTGGAAGTGCCTTTTGTTAAAATAAAAGATTATTTATTTTTACATCTCGAGTCTGAGTCTGCATTTCAGTTCTGTACAAAACTAACCATAACAGACAAGATACCTCATAATGGCGAAGGTAAGAGTTGCTTGTTAATTAATGCAATTTTATTCTTTTGTCATGTAGGCCTACATTGGATTTACATAATTACTGCAAGGATCTATGCTGCTTCAAGGAAACCATACAGTTAAAAGCGGAAGGATGAGAAATGCATTACGTCTGAACAAAAACGATAAAATGACAAGTTTGGCTTGCATCTTTGTTTGTTTGTGCCTCAGATCGTGCAGCACACTATAACCATTGTACTGCGAAAACTAATGTATAAAAGTGATATTAGGCTGGTTTGTTTGTTTGTTTCTGGACAGGCTTTACAGTAGTAACAGGCACGGATACCCATAGTTTTGATGTCCGTCATGGCGGAGTGGGCAAAGTTTTTGAAGAGTGGGACGTCACGTGCAAAGACTCAATATGAAGACTTGCGTTTAGTACAGGAGGAGTTGAAAACAAGCAAAGATGACCGTAGATCATTTTATTTGCCATCCATTCATCCATTTTCTAACATGTCTATCCCTTGTGGGGTCGCGAGGGGTGCTCATGCCTAGCTGTCAATAGGCAAGAGGTGGGGTACACCCTGGACAGGTCGCCAGTCTATTTGCCATTTTCTGTTGAAATGGAGGAACATCCATACTCTATGCCCAGTGAGAGGGAACAGAAAGTGACCAAGAAAAAGAAGTAATAACTGAGACAAAATAAGAGTTTATAAAGCGCAGCTACTATTACCATGAGGAAGCAGAAAAAGAAACAGGACTACAGTGCCCTGTTTCTAGGGAAATGTAGTCCAGCAACTACTCTGAGCTCAGAACTCTACCCTGCTACCCCCCTTCCCTGCTGACATCTGTGGATTCTTTCTGAACTGTTAGCCGGCTGATAACATCAAGGACAATGGCCTCTGGAGAGTGTTCACGGAAATATCCAAACAGACACACATAACTGATGCTCATAAAACTGATGAACTTACACGCGACTGGTCTCAAATGTTTACCTTCTGCTATATGTGTCTCGTCTTATTTGTGCTTTTTGTGCAAGAGGTTTTTGATATCTCAAACTGTATCTTGTTATAGGATAAAGTATGAGTTATGTTTTTTGTCCTCTCACCTTTTTTTGTGGCATTTATTTTTCCACAGAGTAATGGATATCAGCTGGCCCGTTCACTGTCTGTAGTGTGCAGTGGGACCTGGTCTCTTTACATGTATTTATAGTTGCTTATATTAGAGCCCAAATAAGCAACTGCACGTTCAAAAATTATCCCAAAAAAAACGTGACTCACAATTTACAAGCGACTTCAGAAACAGTGGACTTGGCAACAGTGCAGACAAAACATTTCACACGATATGTGTATATATATATATATATATATATATATATATATATATATATATATATATATATTAAAAAATAAGATGACGATTAAGTTTTGTTGTGTCTGCCTCACTAAAAATGTCATTATGGTAACACACAATGACAATATAACTTATGTATTCTTGACTCCGAGCTGGACCAAGGTGGAGAAATATATAGAGGAGCCAGTTCTAGTTTCAAAGTTTTCAGACCAAAAGAGACCGGATGAGAAAGGAAGACATGAATGAAGGTTCCTGAGATTGGGATTTGAACCCCAGACAGTTGCATTGATGTCCATAACCTTCGATACATAGGGGACCCAATGCCACACAAAACTGAAAACTGATTAAAAAGACAAATAGATGAATAATGTGACAGAATATGTTTGACTTTAATGTATTTATTATACTCTATTCTTCACTGTTAGGGTGATGTGAAAATGACTTGAAGAATTTTACATCATGCTTGGAAAATTGTACTTTTACATCACATTTTTAAAACAAGAAGAACTTTGATAGATGGCATAAAGATGAGCAGCATTGGAAACCCTCAGAAATCAGAGCTTTCTTTTCCTCTTTTAAATAAGAGAGTTTAAAATGCCTTTTTTAGGAGTTTCAGAAAACAGTTTCAGAACATAAAGTGACAAGAAACAGTTTTTGATCAATACATGTCAAATAATGTTCGTTAAAACTCAGTGTGGAGTTGTGAAGTTATCATCAGTTATGGTTGCCTGTAGTAGAGGAATGTCATATTGTGTGCAATGAGCTGTGTTTTTGAGGCAAATGAATGCGGTCCAACCAGGTTTGGGCATGTCCCATTATGTTGCACTGTCCGCAAGTGCACCTATAATCAGGTAAGGTTAACATGTGGCTTGAACATTTGCATGTTCAACATGCACTCATAGTGAAACAGGATTACTGCTGCTATCAGCGTATCCTTTTTCATCAACAGACAAGGAATCAAGATGAAAGGCTTCTAAATTTGAGAAAACCACTGAAAACACTATACATTTGCTCCTCTCACTTTGTGAACAAAAAGCCCATGGAGGAAAATGCTTACCCAATAGGGTAAGCATTGGTTATGAGCATCTACCTGAGAAACAGGTCGACTGCTGAAAAGGTGTATCAGCAGTGACGAGAACAGATCAGGTAAGTTAAGTAGGTTAAAGACATAACTAGTAACATAGTTCTGTCTTGTTATGATCAATATCAATCCATTAGTCAAAGACGCCCCGGTATATCCTCATGATTAACCTATAATTAATGAGCTTTAAACAAATTATTCGATTAATATTAAATTAAATAATATTTTTACCTCCATTCCTTTTCTGAAGCAAAGCCATTGTTGAAGCACTTAAACATGCAAATATATATAATCAGAGGCAATTTTTTCAGGTTATCATCCAACTTTTTAAAGATGCGGGTATAGTTTTGATTATATTGTTTCCTTTCAGGTGTAAAAGTTGATAATTGGAAATGTTCCTATCAACATTTGCTCTGTTAGCATGTAAGAATGCTGGTCTAGAAGTTTGGTCACAATTCACACAGAGCATCTTGTGACATAGGATTAAGGGGGTAGTCCTTTAACAGAACCTCCCTTACGCAGTTCAGCAATATTCCTTTAATTAACCAAAACCTGTTGTTTTGTGACCTGTCCAGGGTGTACCCCGCCTCTCGCCCATTGAACTCCTGGAGATAGGCACTGCCCTTCACGACCCCATGAGGGTTAAAGTGAGTAAGAAAATGGATGGATGTTGTTTTGTTTCTTAATTTTTAATATGAAGCAGTTCTAGGAGCCCATTAAAATGCTGTCACCATAAAATTAAAAATAACTGAGAGTCAGTTTCTAATGAATTTGCTTACTTGATAGTAGCTAAAGACTTGGCATGCTATTTGTTCAATTTCAGACGCTTCACCACGCTCCATCAGGCATGCAAACCAACCATCATCAAGGTATGCCAGGTCAGAGTAACCACTGGGACCCTCATTAATGATCCAAGGCTGGCTCCATGCATTTGGATCCAGTGGGGATTTGTTCAGATACACCCCTAAATCCACCCTTTTGGACTGACTGGTGGGATGGGAGTACAGGAGCCAACTAGGCGCCTGGTTTGAACCTGCCATGCCAGATTGATCTGGAAAGGAAACCACACTCCCCTGACAGCCTCCACCTGTTTCCACAAGCTTCCCAGCGGATGGAAGGGTGAGGAAATCTTCTCCTCTGTTGTCACTGACGGCCTCCACTCTATAACCTCTCTCATTCCGGGCGTTGCAATAAATGTACCAGGAGCCTTTGCCATCCAAAACCTCAGCCATTTCACATTCAACCGATTTGTCGTCCAGCATGTTGCCAGACTGCCACGTCATACCGTTATCGTCGCTGTAAAAGCAGAGCGCACGTGAAACCGCAAAAAAACACGATATACAGAAGCATGAGGGGGAGCGAGACCCATAAGCATAGGCTGGAACGATCAATCTGCCGCTCTCTGTTTGGATGCCGTGGCCCGGTCCGACTGCGAACGTTGCCCACTTTTTCATTTGAGGAAAATTTATTGTCAAATCGGTGACTGAGCTCCAGGTCTCACCAGCATCCCTGGTTGTGATGTAGCAGAGACGGGCCTTGTTGATGCCCCAGAACCTTTGCCATGGTTCTGAAACATTGCCTTCAACACAGATGAAAAACAGAAAGAGTGTTTTGGTTGTTCTTTCATAGACTGGGCATGGATTCATGGGACGATATCCACCAAGATGGACCTTCTCCACCACGTTTCTGGACATTGACCACTGCAAAGGGATGTTATTCAGAGTAAATGCCAAGCTGAAATGGATGATATACAGTGAGAAAACAGCAGGTTCAGGCGATTACCTTAACACTTATTTCATGAGTGGTTTCGTCTTTAATCAGAGTTCCTGTTTTCATAACCAGCACCTCCGCACTGGCATCATTTGAGGTTTTCCGCTTCTCTGCAAAGGCCAGCAGAACGCTTTTTTCTTGGTCATAACACAGAGCAGGAATCCTGTACACCTCCTCCTTGTTGGAAAGAAAGACTGTTCCCTGCTGTTCAGAAGTACTTGAAGCGTCCATGATTTCTCTTCTGTGGACAAAACAAACAATGTTTTATCAGGCATGGTTCTGCAGCTTATAGGGAGGAGACGTTATTGCAATTGCAGTGGGGCCATATCAAAGTGTGATAATGTATTTATTATAGGTAAAGAACGGTTCAGTGCCATAAGAGAGTTTTATCTGGGATTATTTGGAATAAAGGGCATGCATGAGGTTGACATGGTGATAAGTGTGAAGCTTATCACATATTTGAAGAAAATATACCCACCCATATAATAAATGGCTAAAACAGACACCAAGCAAAACAAAACGATACACTGTGGATGTCAGTTGTGTGCTTTGTATTCATGGTACATGTACCTACTCAGGATTAATGTTTTCTTTGGTTTGTACATAAAATTGAGTAAATAAGGGTAAACAGGACAGGACTCATCTCCTGTAATGGTAAAACATTTTAGTATGAAAAGCTAAACAATTTGCATCCAGCTTCAAGAATGAATAAATGTCAATGATTTTGAGTCAGAATTACAAAGGGGGGGGGGGGGTCTGAATCTCAGCAGGAGGCATTGTAGAGATTGATGACAACAGGCAAGAATGATTTAGAAGATGCAGAGCGTAAACATTTTTTTTCAAGTCGATTTCTAAATAGATTTCAGGTCTGAACTTTGACTGGACCATTCTAACACCTGCATATACTTTGAGCTACATCACTTCAAAATATCTCTGTTTTTATGTTTAAGGTCATTGTCCTGATAGAAGGTGAGCATCTTCCCATCAACTCTGACAAGCTTTCTTGTCCCTGGAAAGAAAAGCATTGCCAGTGCAGAATGCTGCGACCACCACACTTTGTAGATGGAATGGAGTTTTCAATGTGATGTGCAGTGTTAATCTATTTTTACACATAGCATTTTACATGTGTCATCAGACCTGAGAGCAGATTGTAAAAAATTTTGAAAATGGTGTATGGTTTTCTTCCCACTTCAGAATTACACCCTACTGTTGGTCCATAAAAAATTATCCCAAAATATTAATCAAGGTTTGTGGCACTTCAAGTCCAAGGGTGATAGTCGTTTTGCAAGGCACTGTAATAAAATGGAGATATAGATATAGATGATTAAAAGGAACTATTTTGTTAGTTGCATAACAAATTAAAACAGAGGTAAGAGAGTCACGAGGTGAGGTAGCCTCTGTATGTTTTTTTTCCTGAAAGGAATGTCTGTACAGTGCTACTATTAGGGAAAGACACCATTATTTACAATGTACCGTGGGAAGAATTCCAGATATGGAAATTCGTCTCATTACAAATATACCTGTGATCAAATATTGATCACGTTCGCAAACCTCCAAAATTGATTGTGTAATTGAAGTTCTAACCATTGCAGTGTACGCTATTTTTCAGCATAAATAAATAAATGAAGGTCATTTTGGAGAGCTATATATATATATATATATATATATATATATATATATATATATATATATATATATATATATATATATATATATATATATATATATATATATATATATAGCATAGCATAGCATAGCATAGAAACACTGATGAATTATGGCATTGTTTGTTGGCACTTTAATCATAATTACAATAAATAGCAGAAAATACTGGCACCAGATTTTAGGGGTATCCTGTTCAAACATGACTGAGAATCAGGTTCAAATTGCATGCTTATTCGCACTCTGTTTGGTGTTTCAAAGGACGTGCTGATCAATGTATCATATTTTTTTATTTTTTTCTAATAAAACCTTGAGGAACAAGATGCTATGAAATGTGTGGGGGGAAACATGTCTTTAAATCGGCAAAAACAACTAGAGGCTGCAAAATATCAGCGGCCCTGAACTAAAATCTGAGCAACTAAAACAAGGAAATTGAAAAATCCTCCTCTCACAAGTTACATGACATGAAAATGTTTTTTATTTATTTATACTCTCCCATAATTGTTGGGCACCAAAATGACTCACATTTAGGGTTGATGATGATGCCATATATAAAAACCTTTTCTAAATCATTTTTAAATGCATGGAGGTAAAAATCCAATATGCAAGAAAACAATGAAGCAGAGTGGACAACAAAAAAGGTTTTAACTCTGAATATTTGAATTATCTTTGCTACGTATTACAAAATTTATCCTACACTGGCAAAATCAGAGCAAACTATAATACAAATGAACTCACCAACTCAGGATATGACAGCACTGCAGTGAAAGCATGAGGGATACAGTAGATCTCAAAGGGTGGGCTCTTTATTAATAGTCTGCTGTTTTTATTGCTCCGGGGTTGTGTTATCATTTTTTCCACCACTCCATTTCTAATTAAGATAAAAAGGAAGGTTAATGATTGTCATTTGGAGGCAAGAAAAAGTTATGTGGTGTCCCTTTCTGCATTGTCACCAGTTTGTTCAGTGTGACACCTATTGAGAGCCTTAAAAGGGTTCAGGAACTGACCCCTCCACATGATTTCTGTTTGCTCTTGTGGAATCATTCTTTTTACCCATAGAAAATGTCATACTGGATTTTATATAAATGCCAAGCCAACATCCATATCTCATATTTCTGCCCTGTATTTAGATTCAACTATCTTCAGCTTTGAACAGCTTCCCCATCAAATAAAATTATCCCCACAGCATAATACCACCACAATCATGTATCACTGTAGGGATTAAGTGTTCTGGGTTCTCTGCTACTAGACAAGAGCACCTTCCTCAACATATTTCCAGTGCTGTGACGAAGTGAAAATGGGTCTTCATAGAATTTTTGCATTTATGCTTGGGTTTGTGCAGGTGGGCTCTGTTTACACGTTTGGTAACTTCAAACGGCAAATAGTTGCACTGGATTTTAATAAGGGGTACTGTTATGGGAGTTTTGGGTGGAATTCTAAACAATAGTAACTGAGTTCCCATCTTTACTAAATGACAAGACGGTGGTAATGACGTTCCAGCACCTTTATTGAGAAACAGAGCAGAGATTCACATAGATGGAAAGTAATCGCACCCCACGGTTCCGCTGCAGTCTCTGTCTGCCCTGTCTCTGCCTGCCTCGCTTTTCGGGCTTCCCCTAATACTGCACCGTGGCCTTGGTTTGAGACATAACAAAGACAGTCTATCGTAAACAATCAGTATCCCTCAGCAGCTGCAACATTTGGCCTTGCAATCAGAAAACAGTGGATCTTATACACAGACATCAGGTCTCCAGGCCTCCTATGTCCGAGTGGTGTGAGGCCATAGTGACTTCAGAATAATAATTCTTATAACATTCCTCTCTTTTTTTTTTCATGATGATGGCGTCATCAGCATCAAGACAAAACAAGATGACCCATCACTTGAAATGTGAACAAAGCACAGAGGAACCATTTCTGTAAACTCGTAAAGTGGGACCCAAAGGGTTCCCGTGTTGGAACCGGGCAGTGCTGGAACTTTTAGTACAGATCAACATGAATGCTTCATAGAGCTTTAACACACAAGATCAAAGGTTTAGCTTTTATCTACAATTTAGGATTCATCTAATTAGGTAAGGCCTGTTTTATGTACCTATGCGCACATTATTTTGAAATTACATTAGACTAGATAAGCTAAAACCTGTTCAGTAACCAAGGTCGAATCCGTCTACTCTTCCCCACCCTGAATACCCTCCAACTCCTTTCTCCACTCACCCCTACGATGGACAATAATCCACCACTCCAAACTTACAACTCCAGGAGCAAAGGCAGGAGAGGTTCAGTGCGGGCAGGGGAACACCAGAAAAAGCTACCCCCAAGGGGTAGTAAAAACTGCAAGGCCCCCCTCCCAGGGAGATCTGATCTCGGCCAATCTGAGCCTGAAAACCCTGTATTGAATCTAAATGTTAACATTACCAGCTAATATTAAAGGATCTTTAGAGCCGATCCGATTCTGGTTCTTCCTATATCAAATCAAAAGGTGCATAAACCATAGATCCTTGTGTGTCTGAAGCAAACAGTTTCCATTTTTTACCATAAAACCATATTGATCAACATGATGTAACATTAAAGTGTAGATCTCATAACACAAAAAAAAAAAATCAAACATGTGAGTCAGCGGAACAGAGCAGTTAAACAAACAGCAACACAATATATGAGAAGAGTCCTAAACATCAAGAACGCAAAGTTAAGAAAGCCTTCAGGCCATTCAGGCACAAGGCAGAAAATAATCTAATCGCGCTTAGGGTCTCTTCAGGCAACTCCTCCCGTTGAAGAATAAGGAATCAGAGTTCTCTGGCTTCTTCATCCCCAGTCCTCTTCTTGGTTCCTCCTCGTAGGCTGGATGATTGAGCTGGATGGTAATAAGCGTTCAGTTCTGGATGGGCACTGAGCATTTTATTTTGCATTTCTCTCTAATAAAACACTTTGTGAAGATGGTCTGCAGACACAAGTCCTTGTTTCCACTGGAGAACACTAGTTCTCACTAGGTGTGGATGGCGCAAATGATCTGCATTGGATGGCGCACATTATGTGAAATAACTATTTATAAATATTAAACTGAAGCCAAGAGTAACAAGTAACGTTTGTTTTAAAAATGTAAGGAATAGAAAGCACAGATACTTGTGTGAAAATGTAATGAGTAGAAGTCAGAAGTAAGTAAATAAATAAGTAATGGAGTAAAGTATAGATACCTAAAAAGTGTACTTAAGTACAGTAACGAAGTATTTGTACTTCGTTACTTGACACCTCTGGAAAACAGTATTCAGTTCCTACAACTAACCTCTGGGGGCAGCAAAGTCCCTGAACTACATACGGAAAATTCAATTATCAGTAGAAAAAGTATGCTTAGCAGTTGGCAGCAAGCATAGAGATTTTACAAGTATATAATGTCTATATCTCTAATGTCTGTGGCCAGAAACCCCCAAACTCAAAATAGACACGGTCTTTAAGTGTAGAAGAAATATCACAAAGCCCATCTGGGCTGCGGACGACAAAACTCCGCCTTCTGCTGAGCTGTTTCGGCTTCTTTCACAACTTGTGGCCATCAGTAATTCCCATAGCTCTCAACTCTCACGCATTGACCGTGTGACACACGCATTTCACTAACTTCACACGCTCACACGCAACACATGGCATTTCACACGCAAACATGGCATTTCTCACGCATAAAAATCACAAAGCCCATCTGGGCTGTGGACGACAAAACTCCGCCTTCTGCTGAGCCGTTTGGGCTTCTTTCACAACTTGTGGCCATCAGTAATTCCTGCTGCAGTTCGTGTTAACAGAGCAGCAGGAAGCGTGATCAGAGTTATGAATAATTTTAGTCTTAACCAGTGGTGAAAGTGAGCCGGTGTTATGCTCAAAAGTGCATGCCTGCCGAGATATGCATCCCCCGTCGCGGGAGCGCGCCTCGCTCTGTACAAATGAATATCGACGGAAAACGAATTAAAATACGACCAACGGAGCGACTTGTTCTTATATTAATTATATAAAAACGTTTAAATGTACTTCTAGTGTGAAAAAAACTGTGTATTTGGCAGATTCGTTTACAAAAGTCCGGGTGTTATGAACAACATTAAATCCAACGTTTTTATCCGAGGTACGGCTGATTTATTTGTTGTGGTCTCTTGTTATTCACACACAACAATAAACCATGAGAGCCGACGTGAGTTTTGAAACTGAAAAGCTTTTTCTTAAGCGGAAGATCAAACGTGCAGACACAGCGTTCATATACCAGTGGGATGCATTTGTGAGCATCAGAAAGCTATGGTGCATTCAGGAGCATGGGACATTTCATACTTACAAGGAAAGAGGCATAAAACAGAATACAACTTAACTCATACAATAATCTATTTATCCAGAGACAGTGTGGGGTTTCTTACAATACTGAATGCTCTATAATTGTATTTCTGTTATGTTTTGATTCTGCACATCTGCTAGCTTTTTATTCTGAAAAATCTATAATATTACAGCAGCAAATTATCAAAGTTTTTCAAAAGCCTGTTTATAAGCTCCAAATGGGGCTTCAGATCATAGAGCGACAATTGCGCTGTCATTGTTTTACAGGGCAGAATTTGCATTTGCTGACCCTTATCCTTTAATTACAGATGGATATACAGGAATACAGTCATACAAGTGTCAACTCCTCTGAGATAGCAGGGGATGCGTTTTTTGGCAATGGGGCTGCCAAAAAACGCATCCCCCTATGTTTTAATCTAAAAATTGTCCCACACACATGAAATTCACACTAGTAGTTCAGAACACATGTGTAAACACATAGAAAATGTTACATCAACTACAAGTGTATATTTCTATGAAACAGCAGGGGATGCGTTTTTTGGCAACGGGCTGGTTATAAACTGTAACAGTCTAGAAGTGCATTGAGCTGAAAAGAGGGAGACATCAGCAGCTGGATCGTGCATAAAGACGCAGCATGAACCTATGTGTGCTTTAGTGTTGCTGCTGAGGGGAAAATGTTGACCATAAAGACTTGATGAAACTCAGCCTGATTCACCAATCAGGTTATAGATCTACAATGATAAACAAACCCATAGATTAATGTGTAACAGTGTAATAATTCGGTGAATAACTTAAAACTACTTAATTTTATTCAGTATTATTTGAACAATTGTGTGTTTTTTATGTTTTAATCCATTAATTGAACAATAAGGTATTAATACGTCTCTTTCTCTTTTTAACAAAAGTAATACTTGTCTACTTCAATGTCTGGTGGGATAAAAATGAGATGGAGTTGAGACTCCACCGGCTCTTCCAGGGTCCTGTTAGCCCCGCCCAAACAAGCCCCGCCCCCAAAATTAGCATAATCTCACTCTTAACTTTTGATAAAAGTTGAGAGGTCTGCCTATGTTGGTGATTGACGGGCCAAATAAACCAATCAGATCAACAAAGCATATGATGTACTAACAGCAACGACGAAAACACAACCACAAGCTCTTGCCGAAACCAGTCGGGAGAACTTTCAGTGAAGAAATACTCTGTAATTCCGATAAAACTTGCTCGATAGCCACGCTAACGCTAGTTTCATCGGCTGAAGCCGCCATGTTCTTTAGACTTACCTGTTATGCTTCTCGTTGCGTCACACCTCAACCCGCCTCAAAGCCAACACTGATTGGACGTTCGTTTGGTGAACTGCTCCAAATTTTCTTTAACAGAAAGTAGCCAGACTGATCTGCGAGTGAAACCTTGAAAGCTGGCGAGATCAGGATGGTCTCACGAGGCTACTGAAGCCTTCCTCTTTCCCTCATAAACATGAACACGGTTCGTTTCTTGCAACTCTTAGCAATATTCAAAGTATACAGTGAGAGCAGCAGAGCTACAATAAACGGCTAACCGCTAACCTAGCCGCTAAGCTAACTGGATACATAAACACTAGAAGTGTGCATGAGCAGCCAGCAAGCGGAAACTCAGAAGGAAAGAGCACGGACCCTGGTGTTACATGAGGTTGTCAGAATGATGGCATGTGGAACCACGCCCGCCGATAGGGGGGACAAACGGGTCAGTTGTCCCGGACCCAGGACAGAGGGGGGACCCAAAACTGACACTGACAAATGGTCAGTGTCAGTCAGTGCGCGCGCCACTGCAGCAGCTTCACCAGTCTCCCAGTCGTCACGGCACTCTGCTACTCCCCCTCCCCTCTCGTACATGGCTCAGCGAAGACCCGGTTCGTTACTGTGAAGTAAAAAGAGAGCTCTTACCTGAAACACTTGAACATGCACATAGCACTTTGGATGGCACACTGCACTTTAAAGTTTTACTAATTTGCACATTCCCAGGCTCCAGCCTGTAGAAATAAGAATGATGAATGTAATTTTGGTGATATCTTTTAAGTGTCAGTGTGTAGTGTATGTGGTATGTTTTAAAGGGTTTTAGAGTGGTATAATGTATTTTTTTTTTCTAACCTTCTTCTTCTTGTGTCCAGGTGTCTGGCAAAAAGATTCCCCAGAGACCAGACACCTATTTGAAACCTTCCGGGCCAGACCAAGAACAAAGAAGGCAGGGGGGAGTGGTTTATTGGTTTTAGAACTGCTGGAGAATTATTTATTGCAATTGTGTTTAATTTAGGATTTTGTCTATTTAATTAGTGGGTTTTATTTCTACATAATTATTGGTGGGTTTTTATTGGAGGAATTTTACATTAGTTTTAAAGTAACTAATGTTTGTACACCCCTAGTTGTTTTAAGTGGTTTTTACCTAGTTGGGCGGGGCCCCTTTAAAAAGCCATCTTGTTCATTCAGTCATGAGTTGGATTGGAGTTGGATTGGAGTTGGATTGTTGGAGTGTCCTGAATGCCACCTGCTGCTACTAGGTAAAACACTAAACTGCTTAACCTCCATGCATATATGGACTGCACTTGCACTTTTTTGAATGCACTGGCACTTTTTTTTGGACTTTTTTTTTGAATGGAAAATAAAAGGACATGGAAACTGAGGACATTAAAACTGCTTGACCTCTCAATTTTTTTCATTGGTACCAACCTTGTTTGTTCCACCGCTCGTGCCAACCTGGCTGCACTGATCCACACGGTGGGATAGTGGCGACATTTGGTGTCAGGAGTATCCTGCCTCAGTGAGTACCTACAAAGAAAATGATGACGAGAGGAAAGCGAGAAGAGCCAGATGAAGGAACCGTACCTTCACCTCAACATCAGGGGGCAGCGTCGAACAGCTCTCCTAAAGACAAGATGGAGGAGCTGACGCAGCTTGTGAAGTTGATGCTGAGTCAGCAAGAAGCTCGTGACAAGAAAATGGAGAAAGTTGGGGTGATCCAAGAGCAGCGATGGAAAATGGTCCAGCAGCAGTTTAAAGACATCCAGCAGCAGGTACAATTGATTCAGACCGGGCCTGATGAGATTGATGAGCCCAGGCAAAGAAGAGTGCTGCCATCATGTGTAAATGACAGTGAGACAGATGGTGAAAATGACGGTGACATGGAAGGGCCAAGCAGAGCCTACAGCAGTGGCTACAAACCACAGATGGAGCCCAGGCTACACCCCTTGTCACCTGAAGACGATATTGAACATTTCCTCACCACATTCGAGCGCATGGCCCAAGTTTGTCGGTGGCCAGCAGAAGAGTGGGCGGTCCGGTTAGTTCCCCTCCTGACCGGCAAAGCACGCAGTGCTTTCATCTTGATGGACATTCGTGATTCAGATGATTACGATAAGGTGAAAGAAGCAATTCTGGAAAAGTATGAGATCAATGATGAGACTTACCGAAGACGTTTCCGAGCTCTGAAGCATGAACCTGATGAGACGCCACGAGAACTTTATGTGCGCCTCAGAGACTTGTTTTTTCGCTGGGTTCAGCCAGAGAAATCTACGAAGAAGCAAATTTGTGAGAAAATTATCCTGGAGCAGTTTCTCCGTATGGTCAACCCGGAGCTGGAAGTCTGGATTCGTGAGCACGATCCTTCCTCAGCAGAAGAAGCAGCCCGTCTTGCAGATGTGTTTGTTCGGCACGGAAGGGAACCAGAACTGCTTACTTCGGCCGGGAGTCCCGCTTCAACAGGCAGCCAAGTAAGTCCTTTGGGGGTGATCAAGGTGGTGGTCCTGGTCTAGGGGGTAATAGTAAGCCTTCTCCGTATCAGACACAACCAGCTAAAAGACACTTAAATAAGACACAGAGGCAGGATGTTAGGTGCTATAACTGTGATAGTTTAGGCCATACACAGCAGTTTTGTCCAGCACTTAAGTCAAAATCCTCTGCCATGTTCTCAGTACCAAGGCCAGTTGCGGTACTGACACAAGACAGGAGAGGATGCACCACACCAGTGCTAGTAAATGGCCGAAAAACAGAGGCACTTTGTGACTCCGGTTGTTTCCAGTCTGTAGTCCGGTCTAGTTTGGTCCCAAAAGAGAAGTGGTCTGGGGAAAAAACACCACTTGTTTGCATACATGGGGATGAGCATATTTACCCAACAGCTGATGTTTATCTGACAGTGGGTGGTCAGACTTACCTGCTGAATGTAGCCCTAGCTAAAAACTTACCTTTTGATGTGATCCTCGGTAATGATGTTCCTACCCTTCTAGAATTAATGACAGATTCATACAGTACTCAGCCTGCAGATACTGTTTGTCCTGTAGACCCTCAATCTTTATCTGTGCAGGTCCTCACTAGAGCACAGAGTGCTAGGGGAATGTTGGAGGAGCTTCCATTTTGGGGGGAAGAGTTTGATGTCCAAGCAGGAAAGGCTAGGAAGACAAAGGGTCAGAGAAGAAAGGAGAAATTCATGGGTTCTCTGAAGAATGAGTCCAGTCTACAAAAACCCCTTGGTCCACTTGTTTTTGATATTCCCAAAGACATTGGTGCACTGCAAAAACAAGACCAGTCTCTTGCACCGTGGTTTAAAAAGGTGACAGAGCAGGAAGGAATTAAAAAGGGTGAACCACACTGTCTTGATGAAATGAGCTACATAATTAAGAATGGTATTTTATACCAAATCCATGATAAAATTGAAGCTTTGGCTTTGCCTTGTCAATTTAGACAGCAGGTTATGGAACTGGGTCATTCTATCCCATGGGCAGGTCACATGGCTTTTCAGAAAACCCTGCGCAGAATTGGCAGTCGTTTTGTGTGGCCGGGAATGTACACGCAGGTTTCAAAATTTTGTAAATCATGTAAAACATGCCAGTTGACCTCAAATAAAGGAGTTCAGCCAGCCCATTTGCAACCTCTCCCAATAATTGGTACGCCATTCGAGAGAATAGGCATGGACATAGTGGGTCCACTTGAGAGAAGCAAAGCAGGGAACAGATATATATTAGTCATGTGTGATTATGCTACCAGATATCCTGAAGCTTTCCCACTGCGTTCAATTAAAGCTAAACAAGTAGCTAATTGTTTATTGCAGCTCTTTTCCAGAGTGGGGGTAGCCAAAGAAATCTTGACAGACTGCGGTACTAATTTCATGTCCAAAATGCTTAAGCAGGTCTACCAGCTGTTGGGGGTGAAGGGGATCAGGACCACACCTTACCACCCCCAAACGGACGGGCTGGTAGAACGCTATAACCAGACGTTGAAAAACATGCTGCGCAAGTTTGTTTCAACTACAGGCACTGACTGGGACCAGTGGCTTCCTTATGTACTGTTTGCCTACCGAGAGGTCCCTCAAGCTTCGACGGGCTTCTCTCCATTCGAACTACTATATGGACGGCAAGTGAGAGGACCGCTGGACCTGTTGAAAGACTATTGGGAGCAGACGGAGAGTGACGACGACAACATAGTCTCATATGTCATCACAATGAGAGAGAGACTGGAGGCAATGGCGGCTTTGGCGCAGGAGCACCTGAAGGAATCGCAGCAGCAACAGAAAACCTGGTTTGATCGGAAGGCCAGAGACCGAGTCTTCACACCGGGCCAAAAGGTACTATTGTTGTTACCGACTAGTGATAACAAGTTGTTGGCTAAATGGCATGGACCCTATGAAGTAGCCAAACGAGTGGGTAAAGTTACATATGAGCTTTACATGCCTGAGAGAGTGAAGAAGCACCAGGTTTTCCATGTGAATCTTTTAAAAGAGTTCCATGAGCCTCAACAGCAGCTGCTGGTCCGAGCTGTGAAGGACGAAGAGGTGCCAGAAAAATATTTTCCCACTTGTGTGGAGGAGCCTGCTACAATTGACCTCTCCCATCTCTCTCCCTCTAAGCAGGAAGTCATCTTGCCTCTTATTGACCCAACTCTTTTCCAGGAAACCCCAGGTTTTACCTCTTTGGTCCAGCATAAAATCCGTCTGAAAAAGGAGGCCCCAGTCCGGCAAAAGAGCTACAGGATCCCAGAGCGGTTGGTCCCAGTATTAAAGAAAGAGATTTTGTTGATGCTTGAACTTGGAATCATTGAACACTCAAGTAGCGAATGGTGCAGCCCAATTGTGTTGGTGCCCAAGAAGGATGGTTCTTTGCGATTTTGCATTGACTTTAGATACCTGAACAGTGTTTCCAGTTTTGATCCATACCCAATGCCTCGCATAGATGACTTGCTGGAGCGAGTAGGAGGAGCCACGTTCATCACGACATTGGACCTCAGCAAGGGTTATTGGCAGCTTGCACTGGCCCATGAAGCAAAGGAATTGACAGCCTTCCGGACGCCATTTGGTATGTACCAGTTTAGAGTAATGCCATTTGGTCTGCAGGGGGCCCCAGCAACCTTTCAACGCCTGATGGACTACATTCTGAGAGACGTCACTAACTTTTCAGCTGCCTACCTGGATGATGTTGTTATTTACAGCCACTCGTGGGAGGAGCATCTACACCATCTCCAAGAGGTGCTGCAAAGGATTAAGGCTGCTGGGCTGACTATCAACCCCCGGAAATGTGCAGTGGCACATCAGGAGGTGCAGTACCTGGGTTTCACCATCGGCTATGGCAAGATAAAGCCACAAGTTGATAAGATGGACGCTATTCGAGCCTTCCCAATCCCCACTACGAAAAGGAAGGTGAGAAGCTTTTTAGGTCTGGTGGGGTGGTACAGAAAATTTGTGCCTAAATTTTCTGACCGATGTGCTGTTCTCACAAGTCTGACTAAAAAGGCAGCTTCCAACAAAGTGTGCTGGACTGAGGAGTGTGAGAAGGCTTTCAAGGATTTGAAGGAGGCCATATGTAAAGAGCCTGTTCTCCACAGCCCAGACTTCAGTCAGCCTTTCATCCTTCAGACGGATGCTTCTGCGGTGGGACTCGGCGCAGTCCTGATCCAGGAGAAGGAGGGTGAAAGGAGACCTGTTGTGTTTCTCAGTCGGAGGCTGTTGGACCGTGAGACGAGGTATCCTACAGTGGAGAAGGAGTGTCTGGCAGTCAAGTGGGCTGTAGATTCGCTCAGATACTACCTGCTGGGACGTCACTTCACGCTGGAGACAGACCATCGTGCGCTCCAGTGGCTACATCGGATGAGGGATTCCAACAACCGAATCTCTGGCTGGTACCTCTCTCTACAACCCTATGAGTTTTCAGTCCAGTATCGGCCAGGCAAGACTAACGTGGTGGCGGACAGTCTTTCGAGGATGGCTGAGGACTGAGGCTCCGCCTCAAGGAGAGGGAGGGGGAAATGTAACGAAGACCCGGTTCGTTACTGTGAAGTAAAAAGAGAGCTCTTACCTGAAACACTTGAACATGCACATAGCACTTTGGATGGCACACTGCACTTTAAAGTTTTACTAATTTGCACATTCCCAGGCTCCAGCCTGTAGAAATAAGAATGATGAATGTAATTTTGGTGATATCTTTTAAGTGTCAGTGTGTAGTGTATGTGGTATGTTTTAAAGGGTTTTAGAGTGGTATAATGTATTTTTTTTTCTAACCTTCTTCTTTTTGTGTCCAGGTGTCTGGCAAAAAGATTCCCCAGAGACCAGACACCTATTTGAAACCTTCCGGGCCAGACCAAGAACAAAGAAGGCAGGGGGGAGTGGTTTATTGGTTTTAGAACTGCTGGAGAATTATTTATTGCAATTGTGTTTAATTTAGGATTTTGTCTATTTAATTAGTGGGTTTTATTTCTACATAATTATTGGTGGGTTTTTATTGGAGGAATTTTACATTAGTTTTAAAGTAACTAATGTTTGTACACCCCTAGTTGTTTTAAGTGGTTTTTACCTAGTTGGGCGGGGCCCCTTTAAAAAGCCATCTTGTTCATTCAGTCATGAGTTGGATTGGAGTTGGATTGGAGTTGGATTGGAGTTGGATTGGAGTTGGATTGTTGGAGTGTCCTGAATGCCACCTGCTGCTACTAGGTAAAACACTAAACTGCTTAACCTCCATGCATATATGGACTGCACTTGCACTTTTTTGAATGCACTGGCACTTTTTTTTGGACTTTTTTTTTGAATGGAAAATAAAAGTGTCAGGATTCTCTGTGTTGGCTGCTAACTCTACTCCGCAGGTGTGCCTAGTTGGCTGAGGAGGCGTGGTCCACACCTGCAGCTCGTTGCAGGCGGCTTCCTCTGGCTTCTTAAGCAGAGCACTGGCAGATGGAAGACGCCGGAGCCTTAACCAGTCGTGGTACGACGTGGCCTCTGTCCCAACTCTCGGAAACCAGCTTGTGAGTTTTTTGTTGCTCATCTTTTTGAGTAATTTTTGTACCTCTCTGTGCTCCAGATTTTGGTGCTTGGATGCACTCACCTGTCTTGACGCCTCGTCCGAAGAAACAGACCAGCAGACCTGTCGGCTCAGATTTTGCTCTGGCGCTCCCCTCATACTTCCTGGAAATTACCCAGCGAGGGCTGAGATCCCCCTTTCCCGGGTTCTGTCGGTTCTGTGCTCACTCTGGTCAATCCATCTGTCAACCGCTGCCGATGAGGTCATCTCGGATTCCTCACCAGCTACATCTGCCGCCCTCAGCCACTAGCCACCTATCTCCATCAGAGTAGTCACATAGAGATCTCCTGACGCTACTTCTTCCCGGTTAGGTCCGCCCTGCCTAATGGTAAGCAGCGCAACTCTTAGTTGGTTTTTCTGGCTTTCATTATGAAGAACTCACGTGCTCTCTCTCTTACAGTCTCTCCAGCCTTGACGTTCTGACCCAGCCGTGTACCAGTAGTCCGTCCATAAACCTGCTTATTTTTCCTTTAATAAAAGAACTTAAAACTGCGTTTTGCCTCCCGTTCGTATCTGCATGTGGGCTCGTCATCTGAAAACCATGACAGAAGAAGGCTCCGGCCACCAAAGTCCAGCGGATACGTTCGGGCGGCAGTTAGCCGCACATCAAGAACAGATGCAGACGTTAGGTTTTGCTGTGAATTCCACTCAGGAACAACTTCAGAGGTTAGCCGCGCAGGTTAGCCTACTAGTGGACACAGTTACTTCCGCGAAGACGTCACTTGTCACTCAAGGTCTCGCAACCCCGCCTTCTGACGCTCCGAGCATGGAGAATCAGGCTTGGACTCCATCACTTGAGGGCGCGTCACCTTCTCCGGACAAATTCTCCGGTGACGACGGAAGTTGCGGAGGTTTTCTTTTCCAGTGCAACCTGGTGTTCAACCGTTCACCCCAGACTTTCGCCTCTGATGAGGTAAGGATATCTTACGTTTTACGCCTGTTAACGGGTAGGGCTCTTAGGTGGGCTGAGGCTAGATTCCCTGATTGTCAGTCATTTGGGACAACTTTTCAGGATTTCATTACTGAATTTAAGACAATTTTTGCACCGGAGTTGGATTCGGCACAACAGTCTCGACATCTCCTCACCTTGAAACAGCGCGGTCGTCGAGTTTCGGATTTTTCTGTGGAGTTTCGTACATTTGCTGCGGTTGCAGGTTGGCAGCCGAGACCGTTAAAGGCAGCTTTCTTTCAGGCTCTAGACGAGTCATTAAAGGACGAATTAGCTCAGGTAGAGGAACCAGAGGACTTTGAGGAGTTTGTCGCGCTAGCTATTCGCTTGGACTCTCGGTTACGCAGCCGAAATCGGGTTAGGTCCAACCTTGCCTTGCAACCATCCACCTCCACAGCTTCTTTTCCTATCAGGAGGGAACCCCGTTCCTTTACACCTCCTCCCGAACCCATGCAGTTGGGGCAGGTGGGTCTCTCCAAGAAGGAACGTCAGCAGCGATTCTCAGAGAACTTATGTCTTTATTGTGGAGGTGATGGTCATTTCCTCAGAGATTGTCCTGTTCGGCCAAAAGATCGAGTCCGCCGCTCTTAACGGGGGGATCGGTGGACAAGTTGGGATCTATTCCCCGGGAGACTGTTAAGGTTTCATCTGGTTCTCGTTGTTGTCTACCTCTTACTTTGATATTTGACCAGGAGAGTTTTGATGTTTCGGCTCTAGTAGATTCAGGTTCTGATTTTAATCTTATTGATCAAGCGGTTGTGGACCAGCTTCGTGTACCTGTGGATCATTTACCCGAACCACTCCAGGTCTCGTCATTGGATGGGCAAAATTTGACCCTTATTACTCATCGCACACGACCTTTGGAGGTGATAGTTTCCGGCAACCATCGAGAACAACTTTCTTTTTTTGTCTTCCCGGTTAAGCGTTCACCTGTGGTTTTGGGTATAGCTTGGTTAAGGGTCCATAATCCGCAGTTCAATTGGGCTGAGTCCCGATTAGAGTCATGGTCACCTTCTTGTCATTCCCGTTGCTTGCAGTCTGCTCGACCCGTAGTGGTCTCCTCTTCCCTAACTAATTCCGGAGACGTTATTGATCTGTCTCGCGTTCCTGAGGATTACCACGACTTGCAGCAGGTCTTTAGTAAGACTCAGGCGTGTTCTCTGCCCCCACATCGCCCATACGATTGTGCGATTGACCTGTTACCTGGGGCCCCTTTACCGGCGAGTCGACTCTATAACATCTCCAGGTCAGAACGTCAATCGTTGGAGAAGTACATTGGTGAGTCTTTGGCTACGGGGTTAATTCGTCCTTCTTCTTCCCCATTAGGGGCTGGGTTCTTTTTTGTGGGAAAGAAGGACGGAACCCTTCGACCCTGTATTGATTATCGAGGGCTTAACCAGATAACGGTCAAGAATAAATACCCACTTCCTCTATTATCATCAGCCCTTGAGCCAGTCCAGAATGCCAAAGTTTTCACTAAGCTCGATTTGCGCAACGCTTATCATTTGGTTCGGGTGAGACAGGGGGATGAGTGGAAGACAGCTTTTAAGACTCCGTTAGGTCACTTTGAGTACCTAGTAATGCCTTTTGGCTTGTGTAATGCCCCAGCAGTGTTTCAGGCATTAGTGAACGATGTCCTGCGGGATTTTTTGAATGTTTTTGTGTTCGTCTATTTAGACGATATCCTGATTTACTCTCGTGACCTAGATCAACACAAACAACATGTTAGGCTTGTTCTCCAGCGGTTGCTAGAGAATCGCCTGTTTGTAAAAGCCGAAAAATGCGATTTTCACCAGACTTCAGTTTCTTTTCTCGGTCTTATTTTGGAGGGGGGGCAAGTAAGATCAGACCCAGAAAAGATTAGAGCGGTAACAGAGTGGCCAGTTCCTGAGTCACGTAAACAGCTTCAACGGTTCCTAGGGTTCGCTAATTTCTATAGGCGATTTATCAGGAACTATAGTCAAGTAGCTTCCCCGTTACATGCTCTTACCTCCACCAAGGTTCCTTTTTTCTGGAGTCCTGAAGCCGATGAGGCGTTTAAGACCCTTAAATCCCGTTTTTCCCAGGCTCCTATACTAGTTCACCCTGATCCTTCCAGACAATTCACACTTGAAATAGATGCTTCCAACACCGGTGTAGGAGCGGTCCTCTCCCAACAATCTGAGACAGATAATAAACTTCACCCTTGTGCATTTTTCTCCCGTCGTTTGTCCCCTGCTGAACAGAATTATGATGTAGGCGATCGGGAATTATTAGCTATTAAGTTAGCCTTGGAGGAGTGGCGGCACTGGCTAGAGGGATCCGAGCAGCCCATCATAATTTGGACAGATCACAAAAACCTCTCCTATCTGCAGACAGCCCGCAGACTCAACTCTAGGCAAGCCCGTTGGTCATTATTCTTCTCACGATTCAACCTCACCATAACCTACAGACCAGGCTCTCGAAACGTTAAACCCGATGCGCTTTCTCGTCAGTTTGCTCAAGTGGAACAAGAGAAACAACCGGATTTAATTCTTCCTCCATCATGCACAGTTGGAGCTTTGCATTGGGACCTAGAGGACAGGATTAATCAGGCCCTGTTATTAGATCCGGATCCTGGTACGGGCCCACCGGGATTAAAGTATGTTCCCCGATCTGTTCGTCCTGAGGTTTTACGGTGGGTTCACGATGCCAAGTTTTCCGCCCATCCGGGCATTTATAGAACCCAGTCTCAGGTGTCTCGGCGATTCTGGTGGCCATCGTGGACCAAGGACGTCAGAGACTACGTTTTAGCCTGTCCTGTCTGCGCCCAAAACAAGTCGTCTAACCAGCCGCCTTCTGGGTTATTGAATCCGCTTCCGATTCCCAAACGTCCATGGTCTCACATAGCTGTTGATTTCGTTACTGGACTCCCTGTTTCCCAAGGCATGTCAACTATCTTAACTGTGGTTGACCGTTTTTCCAAGTCCTGTCATCTCATACCCATCCGTAAGCTACCTAACGCTCTCCAGACTGCCCAACTCCTCATTAAACATGTTTTCAAGCTCCATGGAATTCCTGTTGACATTCTCTCTGACCGGGGTCCCCAGTTTGTTTCTCAGGTCTGGCGGCACTTTTGCTCTGCTCTGGGTGCCCGTTACACGCTCACCTCCGGATACCATCCTCAAACCAACGGTCAGACTGAACGAATGAATCAACAATTAGAAACCACCCTCCGTTGCCTCACGTCATCTACTCCTTCCGACTGGAACAAGTTTTTGCCTTGGGTAGAGTATGCTCTGAACTCTCATATCACCTCAGCCACGGGACGTTCACCTTTTGAAGTTGCATTAGGATATCAACCACCACTCCTACCTTCAGACGAACTCAGGATTCCCTTCACATCCGTTAACGATTATATTGCTCGCTGCCAGAAAATATGGAAAGAGACAGTTACAGCCCTCACTCGCACCGCAGAGCGGAGCAAGAGGTTTGCCGACCAGCACCGCAGACCAGCTCCCCATTATCGCCCCGGTCAGAGGGTTTGGTTATCATCCAGAGATGTTTTGACTAATCCATCCGCCAAGAAACTTGCTCCCCGGTTTACAGGTCCCTATGAAATAGAAACAGTCATCAACCCCACCACTGTCCGCTTACGTCTTCCTCCTCACTCTCGTGTTCATCCCACTTTTCACGTATCCCAGATTAAGCCTGTTTTGGACAATGATTCTTACCCACCTTCCGGACCCCCTCCACCCTCCCAGGACAGTCAGAGTTCTCGCGTCTCCAGGATTGTAGATGTCCGTCGACGTGGAAGGGGTTACCAATACCTCGTGGATTGGGTGGGTCGCAGCTCGGAGGATCGCTCATGGGTATCTGCAGCCACCATCGCCAATGAGGAATTGATCCGAGACTTTTGGTCTACTCAACCCAGCACATCTTCGTCTGGGCCGCCAGGAGGCGGCCGTTGAGGGGGGGGTAGTGTCAGGATTCTCTGTGTTGGCTGCTAACTCTACTCCGCAGGTGTGCCTAGTTGGCTGAGGAGGCGTGGTCCACACCTGCAGCTCGTTGCAGGCGGCTTCCTCTGGCTTCTTAAGCAGAGCACTGGCAGATGGAAGACGCCGGAGCCTTAACCAGTCGTGGTACGACGTGGCCTCTGTCCCAACTCTCGGAAACCAGCTTGTGAGTTTTTTGTTGCTCATCTTTTTGAGTAATTTTTGTACCTCTCTGTGCTCCAGATTTTGGTGCTTGGATGCACTCACCTGTCTTGACGCCTCGTCCGAAGAAACAGACCAGCAGACCTGTCGGCTCAGATTTTGCTCTGGCGCTCCCCTCATACTTCCTGGAAATTACCCAGCGAGGGCTGAGATCCCCCTTTCCCGGGTTCTGTCGGTTCTGTGCTCACTCTGGTCAATCCATCTGTCAACCGCTGCCGATGAGGTCATCTCGGATTCCTCACCAGCTACATCTGCCGCCCTCAGCCACTAGCCACCTATCTCCATCAGAGTAGTCACATAGAGATCTCCTGACGCTACTTCTTCCCGGTTAGGTCCGCCCTGCCTAATGGTAAGCAGCGCAACTCTTAGTTGGTTTTTCTGGCTTTCATTATGAAGAACTCACGTGCTCTCTCTCTTACAGTCTCTCCAGCCTTGACGTTCTGACCCAGCCGTGTACCAGTAGTCCGTCCATAAACCTGCTTATTTTTCCTTTAATAAAAGAACTTAAAACTGCGTTTTGCCTCCCGTTCGTATCTGCATGTGGGCTCGTCATCTGAAAACCATGACAAAAAGGACATGGAAACTGAGGACATTAAAACTGCTTGACCTCTCAATTTTTTTCATTGGTACCAACCTTGTTTGTTCCACCGCTCGTGCCAACCTGGCTGCACTGATCCACACGGTGGGATAGTGGCGACACACCTCAACCCGCCTCAAAGCCAACACTGATTGGACGTTCGTTTGGTGAACTGCTCCAAATTTTCTTTAACAGAAAGTAGCCAGACTGATCTGCGAGTGAAACCTTGAAAGCTGGCGAGATCAGGATGGTCTCACGAGGCTACTGAAGCCTTCCTCTTTCCCTCATAAACATGAACACGGTTCGTTTCTTGCAACTCTTAGCAATATTCAAAGTATACAGTGAGAGCAGCAGAGCTACAATAAACGGCTAACCGCTAACCTAGCCGCTAAGCTAACTGGATACATAAACACTAGAAGTGTGCATGAGCAGCCAGCAAGCGGAAACTCAGAAGGAAAGAGCACGGACCCTGGTGTTACATGAGGTTGTCAGAATGATGGCATGTGGAACCACGCCCGCCGATAGGGGGGACAAACGGGTCAGTTGTCCCGGACCCAGGACAGAGGGGGGGCCCAAAACTGACACTGACAAATGGTCAGTGTCAGTCAGTGCGCGCGCCACTGCAGCAGCTTCACCAGTCTCCCAGTCGTCACGGCACTCTGCTACTCCCCCTCCCCTCTCGTACATGGCTCAGCGGCGCCAGCCAATCAGCACGCAGGCTCAGCCTGGCCCGCCCACTAAGCTCTCACACAAACTCAACACACAAACAACCGCGCTGCGTGCTGCTGCTCAGAGACTCGGACAGAGAGAGACACCACAGCAGCGGAAAAACTTGAAGAGGGAAAGAAGCGCCGTTTGGCTTTATTTTAATACCGTAAATGAAATCAAGCTGTATGTTTTGTAAAAAGCCGGTTAAATTCAGTGGAAAAACAACAATTTTATATAGGCACGTGAAAAACCATGAGCAAGAAAACGTGGAGCGACAGAAACAGAAGAGAGGAGAGGAAACTTCTCTCATTGCCCCAACAGGCCCGAATGGTAAATACTGGTTATAGTTTTTACAGGCCTGCAGCTCCCACGGAGAATTCTTTTTTTAACCTCCTTTTTGTGAATACATGATGTATTGACTACTTTCAGGATGGAAGGACCATTTTAGCCAGTATAACAAAAAGTGTTTGTGAACAAGATTACCTATACACTATACTGTACCTCAGTCACTGACTGAGGCATTTCAGTCCTCCAGAGAACATCCAGGTAGATAAGAGTGGTCCTCTTCAGCAGCAGTTCATGTTAACTTTCAAAGTAGATATTATGTATCATATGTTACTGGAGCCCACACAGAAAATGTAATTAAGACCTTGAAAGAACCCAGTACATATATCCTATTAAAAAGTGTTAGTTAAGATAAGATGACATTAGCTAATCCTTTATTTATCCCACGACGGGGAAATAAATAAATAGACAAAATTACATAAGGTTGAAAGGTCAAAAAAGGCCATATTCTGGCTGCAGTGCTTGCTGTTCTCTGATGAAGAAAAGATCAACTAGTGCACTAAATTCAATAGATGTGTGTGTGTGGCGGCAGGTGTAGAGGGGGGGGGGGGGGCCCAAAAAGACTGTGTTGTCCCGGGCCCTGGCAAAGCTGTCAGCTGGCCTGTGTGGAACAACCAATAGATAAGGCGATCCCCTCATAACTCAAAGCCAAAAAAGTATGTCCACTATACTGTACCTTTAACACTATAGAACCCCTACACCAAATACAACAATAAACACCTACTACATAACTAGTTGCACTAGCAAACATTCTTCCGCATTAAGTCAATAATTTAGCATTCTTAGCTTGGCTGTTTGAAAACAACATTTAAAAATGGAAAGCTATTGTTTTAGATTTTTTTTATATACAGCAAGCTTGCTAAACTACGGGTAAGGTGATTCCCCCGGAACTTGAGGGACAGAGGGTGGTGAGTATATAATGTCTATGGGTGAGAACAGGAACAAAAATATGACAAATCCATGCCCTTCGGACCGAATGGCAAATACTGGTTATAGTTTTTACAGGCCTGCAGCTCCCACGGAGAATTCTTTTTTTAACCTCCTTTTTGTGAATACATGATGTATTGACTACTTTCAGGATGGAAGGACCATTTTAGCCAGTATAACAAAAAGTGTTTGTGAACAAGATTACCAACTGCAGCTTTAAGAATTGTTGTCTTAATGCCAAAGAGAGCCCAGCAGATTTTACTTTTACAAGTGGAACCTTACTACTTTTACCATAGTACTTTGCTTGATATAAATGCAATAAACTTTATTAGATATTATTTTGGGATTAATTCAAGTTCAATAGACACAGAGATCGAAAAGTTAAGGAGATAAAAAAATATATATTTTTTTGTCAATACATTTATTTCCAAAAGAACATTCACTATGACAGTTTTCACATCACATCACATAAAGACAGAGCTAATGATTAACTGTCCATCAACCATAGAACACACATTATTGTTGAAACAACCATGAGAGAAAAACTCAGTCAGAGTTACTCTATATTCAACCATAACAGTGAACATTGTGTCAGCTTTTTCCTTTGGAACATTATTCATCTTATTCCTTCTACTAATATAAATAGACAATTTTGTTTGTCCTTATCAAACAATTTCTAATGAACAGCTTCTTGTTTCACAAAAGGGACACGGTTCAGTAGCATTTTTTTTTAAACTTAGACACAAAACTATTAACACTCACTGACCCCTGTAAAATCCTCCACTGTATCACCTACCCTCTTACTCAGCGGAGGTTTATAAAGGACCCTCCATACAGGCTTCTGATTTTCTTCAACACTTAACCAATCTCTCCAGACCCTATCAGTCCTTCCACTCAACTGTCTTTTATTTAACCCTTGAACAGACATTTTATATAGTAAATTTCCAGTTAACATACAAAAAAAAAGTCTTTATCAGTATTTAATAAAGGACCCATCACTCCTGTAAGATCAATATGCCAGAGCTGCTGTGCTTACAGATATGACCAGTCCTAAGAGACCCAATCAGCTTCAGTGGTCAGAGGAAGCAGAGAGGGCGTCTAGGGACATCCAAGGTGCCTTGAGTGGACCTCCAACACTACACTGTCCTGACTTTGACAAGCCATTTATTTTGCAAACTGATGCATCTGGGCGTGGGCTGGGTGCAGTGCTGCTTCAAGGGCCTCCAGAGGGGCGTCATCCTATTGTTTTTATAAGCAGAAAGCTCTACCCAAGAGAAACTCGATATTCCACCATAGAAATGGAGTGCCTAGCTGTGAAATGGGCCTTGGATTCGCTCAAATATTATCTGTTGGGGACACGGTTTATCCTCGAAATGGATCACCAGGCTCTGAAATGGCTTGAAAGAATGAAAGACTCAAACTGCAGGATGACCCGCTGGTACCGGGCGATGCAACCATTTCACTTTGATGTCCATCACATCCCTGGGAAGCTGAACATTACTGCTGACTACCTGTCACGCTGGCCCATTGAGTTTCCAGAAGAGGGGGAGTGTGTGGAGGTTCCTCCATCTTTTCCTCAGTGTTAGTATTTATTTAAATGTCTTCACACCAATATAGTTTTTTTTGCATTAGGTTGTTTACTATTATGGGTGCACACATTTAGTAAACACCTTTTTGTTTATTTCAATCATTAATTTCTGTTTTGCTGAGTTTGAAGTACTGGCTGTGGGAGAGGACTGGTTGAAAGGCAAACCAGGAAATGGAACAAACCATCAGGCTGCTGGAAGCAGGGGACTTGATGTTCTTGATGACTTGATGAAGCTACCTCTCTCTACTAACAACATAACTGCTAAAACCTCTGTGGTGTTAGGTTGTCGTATGATAGTTGTGTTTTAGTCAAGATATGTTGGTTTGAATTAGTTGTTTATGTTGATGTATTGTTGTCTTTGTCTTATCTCCCACCCCTCCTCGTTTGTGTGGGCTAGCCTTTGTGTATAAATTCCCCTGTGTGTTCATTGTGGTTGGTCAGTTTTTTCTTGAGATTTGATGTTAGAAGTCTTCTGTGAACAATTTTTGGAAAATAAATAGAAAATACTTTTTTATATATGCCTTTTTCCTTGTGCCTTACTGGTCAGACCTTCACAATCAGCAAACTGTTTTCCGTTAAAATAATCCATCAACATCTGTTTTTCATCTAAGGTTAAATTTTCAAACCAGAAATCTATGACAGTCCCCATGATGCAATTCAATTTTACAATTTGCCTAAATTGTTTCTCAAGCAATCTTCTTGACAAACTAACTCCAGCTCCATCTTGTACATCCAACCGTGCTTCGAAAATTAAAAGTTCTTCTAAAAGTCAAAACAAAGATACTGTCACTTCCAGTCTTTTGCAACCAAAAATAGTCCAAGCTATAAACAGACCTTTTATAAAAATTTGGCATTTCAGAAGAATATATCAGTTTACAAATCTCTAAATGAACCAATCATTACCCGGCTTTCTCTTTGGGCAAGAAAAGCACAGCCTGGGGTACCCAATGTTTATTATCCCAAAAAAGGTTTATCATACTGGATGGAATTTTTGGGAGTAGGTCAGAAGGGGGCTCCAAACACACTAATTTATGCCACAATAAAGAAGCGACTAAATTAACATAAGAGAAAAATACGTAGTATTATTTAATACAAGATGTATTTAGTGACAGCCAAAGGTAATTATAGGGTTTATCTGTATAGAAGTGAATCTGTGAGCAGTTGGATCCAAGCACTAGTAGGTGTTTGTGGGAGTGCGCTTTTGTATGTAAGGTTTATCCATAAGAAAAATGCTCAATTGTGGTTGAGAGGAGTGAAAGTCCTGCCTCCCAGTGCGCTGAGGCAGACACTGTGGGAAACCAGAATTAGTGGTGACTGGCGGCCATTTTGCCCCTTTGTCATTCATTGCTTTTAAAGTTTTGATCTTTTTGTTACTGACCCTGTTCAACTTTTGTGTGCCCACCCTAAAAACCGATGTTTTAATTCAGTTCAAGTCAAAAATATGTTATTCATCCCAAAGGGAAATGATATGTTGTTATAACTCATATTATGCACGTCTCTTTACAGAGTTGTTATAGATGCTGATGGCTGCAGGCAGAAAGTATCTCCTGTACCTCTGACTGAAAACACTGTGTTGTTGTACTGCAGAGGATGCTCAGGGATTTCCTTAATGTTTTTTATTTTAGAAAGAATCCTTCTTTACACAATAATCCCTAAAGAGTCTAGAGGAGTATGGAAAGAAATTAGTTCCAATAATATTGCAAGCAACAAAAGTTATAAAAAATTTTAATTTTGAAAAACTACTCAATTAAACAAAAGGTTTTTAGAGTAATTCACAATGTCTATGCAAAAGTTGAACCGACATTTTTGCAGTCTGCCATTTATTCCAGATTTTGTTTGATTTAGATCCTCCCCCAGATTTGATTTGATTTTTTAAAATTTGATACTGAAACTGTGTTTTACATATCACTCGCTACACTTCAGGGTGCGGGGCTTCCTCTGAAGTGTGGAGCAAAGATGCAGTTCTACGATCTCCATGAACATTAGTAACAACATTTCTATTTGGTGTGTGTGGCAAGTGCAAGCATTTCTATTGGTCAAATTGGACATGAAGTTTGAGGTAGAGGCTGACTCCCGACCTGGAAGGGTTAGGGTTAGGGTTGAAAACCGTGTCTCAATTCAATAAAATCTGTCAGGACAAGATTACTGAGTTTTTTTTTTCCTTTTGATCGGCAGGATCAACAAAATCATCAATTGTCAGAGAATAAAAATGTATGAAAATATTGTGTAATCTAAAACTGCACAATTAATTGAAATCAAAGCGGAGCTTTTTTGATAATTTATCTCCAGGATTCCTCAAAACTCTCTAACTTTTTCTTTTTTGCCATCAGGTCACTAATTTCAGTGACAGGTACAAATTTGTATTTCCACCCCTGTTACAACTCAATCGATATCTTTTTTTTATCATCATTCATGTCTGGCTGCTTGTGTTACATATATTAATGTAAAAAAAGTATTTGTCTCTTAAAGGATTCATGTATTATTACTTTTTTGTCCCACTTTAATGTTTCCAAACGCTTGGTTGCACAGCCTTATGTGAGAAATGTACCCTTGTCATTATTTAACTATGAATTAGTACAGTTTTTTGCCTCTGTTTGACCAGCCATAACCAAGCCTGATCTTTTGAATCAAGAAGTGTCTTAAACAGCACCTGACTGACAACAAGAAGATGGAGAGTTGCTTATTGTTGTTTATTGAGCTAAAATAGTTCAATAAGCAACACATTGTGTGTCCTATAGAATTTCCAGAACTAAGAATGAATAATAGAACTGAATCAGTCTAGAACAGGTTACAAAACATTTTTTCTCTCTTTTTTCCAGTAGAAGTTAGTGAGAATCATGATCCAGATATGGAGAAAATATGGAGAAGTTGTGTGAACCTTCCAAGAAATGACCAGCCTGCTAAAAATATTCAAAAGCACATCAGCAACTCTTCCAGGAACTCATAAAAGAACCAAGAACATAAAGCACTGCAGGCCTCAGTTAGAGAATTCATGATTCAATAACATGGAAGAGTTGGGGCAAAAATGGCCTCCAGGTTCTAAGGAAAAGTTCACTGTAGAGCAAAAACAACATAAGGTCTGTCTTAAATTTGCCCAGAATGTGCATCCAGTCCAGAACACCTGTCCATCCTGTCCAGAACTAGCCCAGTGTTTCAAATATAGAGCATCCTACCTACACTCAATCATGGTGATGGTAGTGTGATTGTCTGGGGCTGCTTTGCTGTTCCAAATTCAATAGTTTGCACGTACATATGGTCGACTCCAAACTAAATAAGACCACCTTCCTTATAAAGGTGCTTTCTTTCACATGTTTGTCTTAAATTTTTTTTAACAAAAAACGTCCTCCAGGAAAGCGGTCCATTTAGACTGCGTTTTTGATCCTGGACTAGGAAATAAATCCACGTTTATTCCACATTCCCACTGCATCATCTAAAACAACAAAACATAGTAGCAGTCATGTCATTTATGCTATATTTGCATGTATAATTATTAGTTGGAAAGGAAGTTAGAATAGAGAAGCTAAAAGTTGCCATCTTGTCCTCTCCTCCTCTGTGTTACACCTACAAGCTGTGATCTGGGCCCACTCTGATGAGACAGGATGTAGAACCTGTTGTGCTAACAAAATATTTGACTTTGATTGAGATATAGAGCTTTTCGTTTTCATACTTAAGTTTAAAGTCTCTCTGCTTTCTTCATAGTGTGTTTATATGTGTTCTCTATAATGCAGATTGATTTTTATTACTGCATTATTGTGTTTTTTTTACTGCATGATTGTACAAGAAATTGTGATCATTGTACAGTCCAGAGTCAAATTCCTCCTCTGCCCACACATACCTGGGAAGTAAAGCTGATTCTCATTATGAAGGGACAGGGAAGGGCTTGATTTTATCAGTAATGACTGTGCACTCCGTAAAGTTTAAGGAAGGACAAATTACAGCCCCTAATGGCCACCAGAATAACTCATGCTCAATTTGTGTTTGAGGTTAAAAAAACAGCATTGCTCTATTAAAGGTTAATAGAAAATAGGAATGCTGCTCATGGAACAGCCTAACTTTGTAAATGAGTACCGCTCAGACCACTAATGATTTTAAATCATCACTTAAAACACTTTTTCACTTGCTGTGTTTAGTCCTAGTTCAGCAGAATAAAAGGTTTTATTTATTTTACAATAAAAAGCTTGTTAATGTTTAGTTTTTAATTGCTGCAGTAATGGATTCAGTTTTATAATTTAATTGCTGTTTGTGTTTACTGCTGATGTACCAGTTATTGACTTTATACTCTGTACAGCGATTAAGTCATCCAAGGCTTTACTAGGGTTACATGAATTCACATGACTTGAATGCTATTACATAAGACGTACACATAAGTGCGTAAAGGAGCACAAGATGATTCCTAGAATACCAGAGTGAATTACTGAGTGAGGATGAACTTTAAATAATACTTATATGGATTCTGTTTGTAAACCTTATATATTTCATGATAACCTTTCAACCTTGTCAGGATTTGGGCCTTCTGGTTGTGTGTTTGGGGCTGATTGACTTATTCTCCCCCATCCCATGCTCCACTCTCCGCAGCCACCCCTCAATTCTTCCTAATGAATTCCACCTGCTGCAGCTAATTAGGCCCAAGCCAGTTCACCTGTGACCCTTTCTCTGTAATCCTGCCTCCAGTCACAACCACTCCCTACCAGATCGTCTCATGTCACTGCTTGCATGTTTGCTCCCAGTTCTGGTGCGCTCAGCCTGCCTATGCAGTGTTCCTGTGCTTGCCCTGCCCTCTCTAGCTCATAGTCTGGTGCTTCTGTGCACCGCCAGCTTTATTGTGCTCCTGTAAGGATAATGGCCCGTTCTGGGAACTGTTCGGTTGCGACTCTGGTCATTCACCTGCTTCAGTTATTTTCACCTGGTCAGCTCAGCTCAGTCATCATGTGGTTCGTCTGTCTCAGTAATCCTTACCTTGGTCAGCCTGTCAAGCCACATCCAACCAGCTCACCACTTACAGTCTGTTCCACCAGCCTCCAGCCAGTTAAACTGTTATCTACAGCTCTGTCATAATTTGCCTCTTCAACCTGTCATGTCCAAATATCCTCTTCTACAATAAACCTAACCTACATTAAATCTGGGTCACGGCACCAAAGCAGGGTATAAGAATTCGCTTGTGCTATCTGCAGTGAATACTCTGAACCAGAGTATCTTAAAGTGAACTCTGCTACTGCTGTATGATATTGTATCTATTCTTTGTATTGTGATTATTTATTGATTGTATATAGTGTCTGTTTTATGTGCTGGTTGACTGTCCAGATGCCAAGGGCAGATTTTCATTGTGTTTTAAACCACTGGACAAAAAAGTCTTCTTATCTTATCTTACCTTTTAAGACTCTGTGTTTGGCTTGAGTATCAGGTTCTCTGATCTGCTCATTATTACAGATCTGCACTGTGCTGAAAGAGAAAACATGCAGTGTTTTTCTGTATATGCTTTTGTGTTTTTTGTTCCTTTGTTTATTTTTACCCTGCTTATTTCTTTAGCGCTATTTATTTTATTATTATTTCTGCATTTCTGCCTCATAATTCAAATAGACTGCATAGCTGAATTTCTGACTTCATTCAAAAACTCTTAATTATAGCTCCTGGTCCTTGACCTTCCATGGGGTCAACCACAGGTTTGTGCTTGCTGGAGAACCAAACCAGCTGCTACAAACTACAAACACCATTTAAATACTCAGATGTTTGAACTTCAAAGTAAGACAAATTAATCAACTGCCCTTTGAGACATTCATCCATTAATTTTCTGAACCACGTAGTACTTTTGTTGGGTTTTGGAAGGTCTGGAGCCTTTCACAGCATTTATCAGGCAAAAAGCAGGTACACCCTGGACAAATCACCAGTCCAACACCCTTTAAGACAATTGCACCCAACTGATTCACTGTTACTTATCGAAATGCAGATTTAGTGCAGCTAAAGTAATTTTTGAAGTGTACTGTATCTTTTCAACAACCAAACTGGATTTTTAGTCAAGCTTCCAGAAACAGACCACAGGCAGCAGGTCTTGTCGTCACCATTCCTTACCAGGTTCTTATTCCATCTCTGTGTCTTCCTCATTCTGGACTGTTTCTCTCTCTCTCTGCTGTTTGTGCTTCATTGATACATCGACCAGAGCAAATTATTATCATCCAGTGTTATGAAATATGATAATGTGAAATTGTCTCTATTGTTCTCTCACCTGAGATGTTCTTCTGTATTTTTGTAAATTAAGCAATACTGGATTTTTTAAATTTATTTTTGTGTGTGCTGTCTGGCAATGTGTCAATAAGAATTGTTGTCTTAATGCCTAAATAAACCCAACAGATTTTACTTTCACAAGTGGAGCCTTACTACTTTCGCCATAGTAGTGCTCCGCTAATAAGCTTTATTAGAATTTTATGCTGGGAGTATTTCATGTTCAATGGACACAGAAATGGGAAAGTAGAAGAGGAAAAAAGAATAATAACAGATGAGACAAAATGCTAAAAGGGAGAAAAGGTGAAAGAGAAAGAGGAAAGGAAAGGGAGAGAGCGATACATCCTCTGAGTCTTCTTCACCTGCAGAGAGAGATATAAAAAGAACAACAAAACCAGCCGGTAATGTATTGCAGGTACACACAACCAACACCTTGATACCATGAATGAAGAATGTACAGTACTATTTAATACGAAATGTATAAAGTGCCAGCAGAAGATAATAATAGGGGTTTTCTGTATAGAAGTGAATCTTTAAGTACCTGAATCCAAGCACCTGCAAGTGTTTGTGAGAGCATACTTGTGTACATAAGGTTTTTCCATAACAAAATGCTCAATAGTGGTTGTGAGGAGCTAGTCCAGCTCATTAAATGTGCACAGCCTTTGTTGCAGGCCTTTTTTGATAACGTTTCAGTGTTAAGTCTTACTTAATAGGAGTCTTTCAGCATCCAACATTTCGGCTTGACAATATCTGCTCACTCTACACTGCAAAGTTCTCCACATCTCTTACATTGCGAGGACATCTCATGTCCACAGCCCTCTTCAGGCGACCATGAAGATCCTCTGCCATATGTACTTCTAAACTCTGGTTTAGCCGTTAAAAACTTCAAGTTCCTTCTACTAACAAAAAACCCAAACCCTACTTATCTTCAGCTTTCTAGTAGACATGATTTTTAAAAATCCTTTCAGGTCTGCGCAAATGATCACAGGTAGTTGGATTGTTCATATCCATTCATCTCGGCAAAAAGTCTAGTTTCATCAGAAGAAACTGAAGCCCAGATCATGATTCTCCCACTGCCACCCTTTGTTGTTAGTTTGCCATTGCGCCAATGGTTACTTTATTCCACTTTGCTTCCATGGCTCCTGTACTATCCATTCATTTTCCATCACATTTGTCCCTTGTGTCGCGAGGGGTGCTGGTGCCTCCAGCATTCAATAGGCGAGAGGGTATGGCAAGCCGTTTTAACATAAATTCGGTTTTACCGCCCTTACATTCGAGATATCTCAAATTGTTTTATGACTAGACGTTTTAGCAATTTAAGATATCTCTAATTGTATTTTGACTAGTCAAAATACCTATTACAGATATCTCTAATTACATTCTGACTAGTCGAAATGACATCAGATTTTCCATTGAGTTGTATGGAAACGTCAATTCAAGATATCTCGAATGAATTACTGACTATCTGAAATACCCATTTCAGATATCTATAATTAAACTACGACTAGTCAAAATTACAATTCAAGATATCTTAAATTTAGTTTTGACTAGTCATAATTCTAATTAAAGATATCTCAAATGCCACCATAATTCAACATATCTTAAATGTATTTTTGGATAGGCAAAATGTAGTTTTGACTGGTAAAAACTAAATTTAAGATATCTTGAATTGTAATTTTGACTAGTCAAAATTCCTTTTAAGATATCTCTAAATGAATTAAAGATATCTTGAATTATTCAGCTTTTTCATTTAAGATATCTTAAATTGACATTCTGACTAGTCAAAATGACGCTACTGATATCTTGAATTATGAAACAGCTTGCCATATTTCATCACACATGAACCTCAGGCGTGCGCTTTTGTTTTCAGAGGAGCTAAAGGAGGGTGCTGTAATGCCTTTGTGCCGTCTCGCATGTGAAAATCAAGAGCTAGCTGGCTTTACCACAATTTCCGAAGAGGCAGATAGCTTTACCACAGTATAAAAACTGCATATGGTTATTAACTGAACTGGCCCGGGCTGAGGAATATTCCTTATTTCCAGCTTGGACATGAGTCGACAGTAGCGCTTTCAGCTAGCCGTTTTTCAGTGCATTGTGTGTGTCGGCAGCAAGGAAATCCGAAATTCTTTGCAAATTTCTTAAGCATTCTTCAAGTATACTATTTTCGCCCTCTCTGCATATCCCATACTGAAAAAGCTCTTTCTATATTGTGGCATTTTCTTACAATTATGTCGAAAACAGCCAGCGCCATTGAATGTTCAGGCAGCTTTGGGCAGCTTACAGCCAATAAGGGGCTTACACGCAATGTCTTATTTCAGATATCTTAAATTGTAATTCTGACTAGTCATAATTACGTTCGAGATATCTTAAATTACAACTACGGATGTGTGACGCTTTCAGTGACGAATCCGGTGACGTAATTTGAGATATCTTGAAAGGAATTTTGACTAGTAAAAATGTAATTGAAGATATCTTGAATTATTGTTATTCCTAGTCAGAATGTAAATAAAGATATCTTAAATCACCATTCCGGATAGTCAAAATGTAGTTTTGTCAAGTCAAAATGCATTTTAAGATATCTGGAATGTAATTACGGATAGTCAGACGAAACCGAATTTATGTTCAAACGGCTTGCCATAAGAGGCAGGGTACACCCTGGACAGGTTGCCAGTCACAGCAACACAGAGACAACAGAGGACAACCATTCACACACACACACACACACACACACACACACACACACACACACACACACACACACACAGAGGAAGAATCTGAGAGGCAATCATGTTTTGGTAGGAAGCCAGAGAGAACCCACGTATGCACATACAAACTCCATGCAGAAACCAGGACCTTCTTGCTGCAAGGCAACAGCGCTACCCACTATGATATGTACTGGCACAGAAACCATAACTAATTGGTCCCTCGGACCATTTTTATGTTTAACCTTAACAGTTTTACTTTAACAATGATTTCCAAAATTAAGATGTTGCACTTTTAGCCCCAGCTGTAGTAAATGAATAGAAGACATGTTGACATTGTCACATTTATTATACTCCACGGCCAGTGCAATCTACTTGTTCATATATATATATATATATATATATATATATATATATATATATATAAATAAGATGACGATCATGTCTTGTTGTGCCTGCCTCACTAAAAATGTCATTATGGTTAACACACAATGACAATAAAGCTTATGTATTCTTGACTCCGAGAAGGACCAAGGTGGAGAAATATATAGAGGAGCCAGTTCTAGTTTCAAAGTTGTCAGACAAAAACAGACTGGATGAGAAGAGGGAAGACATGAATGAAGGTTCCTGAGATTGGGATTTGAACCCCAGACAGTTGCATTGAGGTCCATAACCTTCGATACATAGGGGACCCAATGCCACACAAAACTGAAAACTGATTAAAAAGACGAATAGATGAATAATGTGACAGAATATGTTTGATTTTAATGTATTTATTATACTCTATTCTTCAATGTTAGGGTGACAAGAAAATGACTTGAAGAATTTTACATCATGCTTGGAAAAGTGTACTTTTACATCACAAAATTACAATTTAAGATATCTTAAATTGACATTCTGACTAGTCAAAATGACGCTACTGATATCTTGAATTATGAAACAGCTTGCCATATTTCATCACACATGAACCGCAGGCGTGCGCTTTTGTTTTCAGAGGAGCTAAAGGAGGGTGCTGTAATGCCTTGTGCCATCTAGCATGTCAAAATCAAGAGCTAGCTGGCTTTACCATAATTTCCGAAGAGGCAGATAGCTTTACCACAGTATAAAAACTGCATATGGTTATTAACTGAACTGGCCCGGGCTGAGGAATATTCCTTATTTCCAGCTTGGACATGAGTCGACAGAAGCGCTTTCAGCTAGCCGTTTTTCAGTGCATTGTGTGTGTCGGCAGCAAGGAAATCCGAAATTCTTTGCAAATTTCTTAAGCATTCTTCAAGTATACTATTTTCGCCCTCTCTGCATATCCCATACTGAAAAAGCTCTTTCTATATTGTGGCATTTTCTTACAATTATGTCGAAAACAGCCAGCGCCATTGAATGTTCAGGCAGCTTTGGGCAGCTTACAGCCAATAAGGGGCTTACACGCAATGTCTTATTTCAGATATCTTAAATTGTAATTCTGACTAGTCATAATTACGTTCGAGATATCTTAAATTACAACTACGGATGTGTGACGCTTTCAGTGACGAATCCGGTGACGTAATTTGAGATATCTTGAAAGGAATTTTGACTAGTAAAAATGTAATTGAAGATATCTTGAATTATTGTTATTCCTAGTCAGAATGTAAATAAAGATATCTTAAATCACCATTCCGGATAGTCAAAATGTAGTTTTGTCAAGTCAAAATGCATTTTAAGATATCTGGAATGTAATTACGGATAGTCAGACGAAACCGAATTTATGTTCAAACGGCTTGCCATAAGAGGCAGGGTACACCCTGGACAGGTTGCCAGTCACAGCAACACAGAGACAACAGAGGACAACCATTCACACACACACACACACACACACACACACACACACACACACACACACACACACACACACACACACACACACACACACACACACACACACACACAGAGAGGAAGAATCTGAGAGGCAATCATGTTTTGGTAGGAAGCCAGAGAGAACCCACGTATGCACATACAAACTCCATGCAGAAACCAGGACCTTCTTGCTGCAAGGCAACAGCGCTACCCACTATGATATGTACTGGCACAGAAACCATAACTAATTGGTCCCTCGGACCATTTTTATGTTTAACCTTAACAGTTTTACTTTAACAATGATTTCCAAAATTAAGATGTTGCACTTTTAGCCCCAGCTGTAGTAAATGAATAGAAGACATGTTGACATTGTCACATTTATTATACTCCACGGCCAGTGCAATCTACTTGTTCATATATATATATATATATATATATATATATATATATATATATATATAAATAAGATGACGATCATGTCTTGTTGTGCCTGCCTCACTAAAAATGTCATTATGGTTAACACACAATGACAATAAAGCTTATGTATTCTTGACTCCGAGAAGGACCAAGGTGGAGAAATATATAGAGGAGCCAGTTCTAGTTTCAAAGTTGTCAGACAAAAACAGACTGGATGAGAAGAGGGAAGACATGAATGAAGGTTCCTGAGATTGGGATTTGAACCCCAGACAGTTGCATTGAGGTCCATAACCTTCGATACATAGGGGACCCAATGCCACACAAAACTGAAAACTGATTAAAAAGACGAATAGATGAATAATGTGACAGAATATGTTTGATTTTAATGTATTTATTATACTCTATTCTTCAATGTTAGGGTGACAAGAAAATGACTTGAAGAATTTTACATCATGCTTGGAAAAGTGTACTTTTACATCACATTTTTAGAACAAGAAGAAATTTGATAGATGGCATAAAGATGAGCAGCATTGGAAACCCTCAGAAATCAGAGCTTTCTTTCCCTCTTTTAAATAAGAGAGTTTAAAATGCTTTTTTCAGAAGTTTCAGAAAACACTTTCAGAACATAAAGTGACAATAAAAAGTTTTTGATCAATACATTCCAAATGGTGTTCATTGAATCTCAGTGTTGAGATTCAACAGTGAGATATATATGTGAAGTTATCATCAGTTATGGTTCCCTGTAGTAGAGGGATGTCATATTGTGTGCAATGAGCTGTGTTTTTGAGGCAAATGAATGCGGTCCAACCAGGTTTGGGCATGTCCCATTATGTTGCACTGTCCGCAACTGCACCTATAATCAGACTAAGGTTAACCTGTGGCTTGAACATTTGCATGCTTGCATGCACTCATAGTGAAACAGGATTATTCCTGCTATCAGCGTATCCTTTTTCCTCAACAGACAAAGAATCAAGATGAATGGCTTCTAAATTTGAGAAAACCACTGAAAACACTGTACATTTGCTCCTGTCACTTTATGAACAAAAATCCTATGGAGGAAAATGCTTACCCAATATGGTAAGCATTGGTTATGAGCATCTACCTGAGAAACATCTACATGTCGACTGCTGAAAAGGTGTATCAGCAGTGACGAGAACAGATCAGGTAAGTTAAGTAGGTTAAAAACATAACTAGTAACATAGTTCTGTCTTTTTATGATTAATATGTCTCCATTAGTCAAAGACGCCCCGGTATATCCTCATGGTTAACCTATAATTAATGAGCTTTAAACAGTCTGAAAGCATAGAAATTATTGTATTAATATTAAATGAAATAATATTTTTACCTTCATTCTTTTTCTGAAGCAAAGCAATTGTTGGAGCATTTAAACATGCAAATATACATAATCAGAGGCCATTTCTTCAGGTCATCATCCAATTTTTTAAAGATGCAGGTATAGCTATGATTATATTGTTTCCTTTCAGATGTAAAAGTTGATAATTGGAAATGTTCCTATGCACATTTGCTCTGTTTGCACGTAAGAATGCTGATCTAGAAGTTTGGTCACAATTCACACAAAGCATATTGGGACATAGGATTGGGAGGGTAGTCCTTCAACAGAACCTCCCCTACGCAGTTCAGCAATATTCCTTTAATTGACCAAAACATGTTGTTTTGTTTCTTAATTTTTAATACGAAGCAGCTCTAGGAGCTCATTAAAATGCTGTCACCACAAAATTAAAAATCACTGAGTGTCAGTTTCTAATGAATTTGCTCGTAGCTAAAGACTTTGCATGCAATTTGTTCAATTTCAGACGCTTCACCACGCTCCATCAGGCATGCAAACCAACCATCATCAAGGTATGCCAGGTCAGAGTAACCACTGGGACCCTTATTAATGATCCAAGGCTGGCTCCAAGCATTTGGATCCAGTGGGGATTTGTTCAGATACACCCCTAAATCCATCCTTATGGACTGATCGGTGGGATGGGAGTACAGGAGCCACTGAGGCGACTGGTTTGAACCTGCCATGCTAGGTTGAGCTGGAAAGGAAACCACACTCCCTTGACAGCCTCCACCTGTTTCCACAAGCTTCCCAGCGGATGGAAGGGTGAGGAAATCTTCTCCTCTGTTGTCACTGACGGCCTCCACTCTATAACCTCTCTTACTGCGGGCGTTGCAATAAATGTACCAGCCTTTGCCATCCAAAACCTCAGCCATTTCACATTCAACCGATTTGTTGTGCAGCATGTTGCCGGACTGCCACGCGAAACCGTTATCGTCGCTGTAAAAGCAGAATGCACGTGAAACCGCACAACAACACGATATGCAGCAGCATGAGGAGAGGCAAGACCCATAAGCATAGGCTGGAACGATCAATCTGCCGCTCTCTGTTTGGATGCCGTGGCCCGGTCCGACTGCGAACGTTGCCCACTTTTTCATTTGAGGAAAATTTATTGTCAAATCGTTGACTGAGCTCCAGGTCGCACCAGCATCCCTGGTTGTGATGTAGCAGAGACGGGCCTTGTTGATGCCCCAGAACCTTTGCCATTGTTCTGAAACATTGCCTTCAACACAGATGAAAAACAGAAAGAGTGTTTTGGTTGTTCTTTCATAGACTGGGCATGGATTCATGGGACGATATTCACCAAGATGGACCTTCTCCACCACGTTTCTGGACATTGACCACTGCAAAGGGATGTTATTCAGAGTTAATGCCAAGCTGAAATGGATGATATACAGCAAGAAAACAGCAGGTTCAGGCGATTACCTTAACACTTATTTCATGAGTGGTTTCGTCTTTGATCAGAGTTCCATTTTCATAACCGGCACCTCCGGTTGGCATCATTAATGAGCTTTAAACTTCTCTGAAAGCAGCAGAAATTATTTCTTAATCATTAAATGAAATAATATTTTTACCTTCATTCTTGTTCTGAAGCAAAGCATTTGGGAGCATTTAAACATGCAAATATACATAATCAGGCATTTCTTCAGGTCATCCAATTTTGCAAAGATGCAGGTATAGCTATGATTATATTGTTTTTTCAGATGTAAAAGTTGATAATTGGAGAATGTTTATATGCACATTTGCTCTGTTTGCACGTAAGAATGCTGATCTAGAAGTTTGGTCACAATTCACACAAAGCATATTGGGACATAGGATTGGGAGGGTAGTCCTTCAACAGAACCTCCCCTACGCAGTTCAGCAATATTCCTTTAATTGACCAAAACATGTTGTTTTGTTTCTTAATTTTTAATACGAAGCAGCTCTAGGAGCTCATTAAAATGCTGTCACCACAAAATTAAAAATCACTGAGTGTCAGTTTTCTAATGAATTTGCTCGTAGCTAAAGACTTTGCATGCTATTTGTTCAATTTCAGACGCTTCACCACGCTCCATCAGGCATGCAAACCAACCATCATCAAGGTATGCCAGGTCAGAGTAACCACTGGGACCCTTATTAATGATCCAAGGCTGGCTCCAAGCATTTGGATCCAGTGGGGATTTGTTTCAGATACACCCCTAAATCCATCCTTATGGACTGATCGGTGGGATGGGAGTACAGGAGCCACTGAGGCGACTGGTTTGAAACCTGCCATGCTAGGTTGAGCTGGAAAGGAAACCACACTCCCTTGACAGCCTCCACCTGTTTCCACAAGCTTCCCAGCGGATGGAAGGGTGAGGAAATCTTCTCCTCTGTTGTCACTGACGGCCTCCACTCTATAACCTCTCTTACTGCGGGCGTTGCAATAAATGTACCAGCCTTTGCCATCCAAAACCTCAGCCATTTCACATTCAACCGATTTGTTGTGCAGCATGTTGCCGGACTGCCACGCGAAACCGTTATCGTCGCTGTAAAAGCAGAATGCACGTGAAACCGCACAACAACACGATATGCAGCAGCATGAGGAGAGGCAAGACCCATAAGCATAGGCTGGAACGATCAATCTGCCCCTCTCTGTTTGGATGCCGTGGCCCGGTCCGACTGCGAACGTTGCCCACTTTTTCATTTGAGGAAAATTTATTGTCAAATCGTTGACTGAGCTCCAGGTCGCACCAGCATCCCTGGTTGTGATGTAGCAGAGACGGGCCTTGTTGATGCCCCAGAACCTTTGCCATCGTTCTGAAACATTGCCTTCAACACAGATGAAAAACAGAAAGAGTGTTTTGGTTGTTCTTTCATAGACTGGGCATGGATTCATGGGACGATATTCACCAAGATGGACCTTCTCCACCACGTTTCTGGACATTGACCACTGCAAAGGGATGTTATTCAGAGTTAATGCCAAGCTGAAATGGATGATATACAGCAAGAAAACAGCAGGTTCAGGCGATTACCTTAACACTTATTTCATGAGTGGTTTCGTCTTTGATCAGAGTTCCTGTTTTCATAACCAGCACGTCCGCGCTGGCATCATTTGAGGTTTTCCGCTTCTCTGCAAAGGCCAGCAGAACGCTTTTTTCTTGGTCATAACACAGAGCAGGAATCCTGTACACCTCCTCCTTGTTGGAAAGAAAGACTGTTCCCTGCTGTTCAGAAGTACTTGAAGCGTCCATGATTTCTCTTCTGTGGACAAAACAAACAATATTTTATCAGGCATGGTTCTGCAGCTTGTAGGGAGGAGACGTTATTGCAACGAAATGGGGCCATATCAAAGTGTGATAATGTATTTATTATAGGTAAAGAACGGTTCAGTGCCATAAGAGAGTTTTATCTGGGATTATTTGGAATAAAGGGCAAGCATGAGGTTGACATGGTGATAAGTGTGAAGCTTATCACATCTTTGGACAAAATATACCCACCCATATAATAAATGGCTAAAACAGACACCAAAAAAAACAAAACGATACACTGTGGATGTCAGTTGTGTGCTTTGTATTGATGGTACATGTACCTACTCAGGATTAATGTTTTCTTTGGTTTGTACATAACATTCAGTAAATAATGGTAAACAGGACAGGACTCATTGCCTGTATTGGTAAAACATTTTAATAGGAAAATCTGAACAATTTTCATCGAGCTCCTCCCAGTCAACAGAACCACTTTCGCTGTCATTAAACCCACAGGTCTCCATCAGCTTTGTTCATTAGAGATGGAAATGTTTGCAAATTTTTTTTTGCTTATTGGCTCACGCACAGTCAGATCAGATGCAGAGTTTAATTATAGTCTTCCAGTCTTGCCATCAATTTCTAAATAGATTTCAGGTCTGAACTTTGACTGGACCATTCTAACATCTGCATATACTTTGAGCTACATCACTTTAAAATATCTCTGGTTTTATGTTTAAGGTCATTGTCCTGATAGAAGGTGAGCATCTTCCCATCAACTCTGACTAGATTTTTTGTCCCTGGAAAGAAAAGCATTGTCAGTGCAGAATGCTGCGACCACCACACTTTGCAGAGGGAATGGGGTTTTCAATGTGATGTTTTTACACATAGTATTTTACATGTTGGGCAGAAAGTTCAATTAGGGTCTTATCAGACCTGAGAGCAGATTTTAAAAAATGTTGAAAAGTGTGTATGGTTTTCTTCCCACTTCAGAATTACCCCTTACTTTGTTTTGGTCCATAAAAAATTATCCCAAAAAATGTATCAAAGTTTGTAGCTGTTTAAGTCCAAGGGTGATAATAGTGTTGCAAACTGTAGAAATATAGATATGAAAATGAAGCATTTTTTAGTTGCATAACAATTTAAAACAGAGGTAAAAGAGTCACGAGGTGAGGTAGCCTCTGTATGTTTTTTTTTTTCTGAAAGGAATGTCTGTACAGTGCTACTATTTGGGAAAGACACCATTATTTACAATGTACCGTGGGAAATTCGTCTCATTACAAAAACCAGTCAACTCGGTTTGGTTACATTTGCAAACCTCCAAAATTGATTGTGTAATTGAAGTTATAATCTATGCCGTGTACGCTATTTTTCAGCTCTCAGGGTACTGAGAGCATAAATAAATGCAGTTTGGAGTAGGGTTGGGAATTGAAAAGATTTTCACGATTCCGATTCCCTTATCTATTCTGTGAAACGATTCGATTCCTTTTCGATTCTCTTTTCGATTCCAATTTGGGGGAAAAAGGAGAACAAACAGTTTGATGATGAGCATCAACTTTGTTTACTTAACTATCACACGACCTTACAGACTAACAAGGTCAAGATGTCCACAGCAAATGTGCAACTGGAGAAACATTTATATTTGTTTAAATAAAAAAAGGAATATAAGAACAAACTTAAATACAGTAGATGAGTTGTTTAGAATACAAGAAAATTTAAGTTTGTTGTGACAGTTGCTTATTAATCTCTCTTTAGATAACCTCAGTCATCTAAATCTAATGGAGAAGCCATCCGTTTAATGAAAAAGCATTACTGTACAATTTTGGGAAATAAACTCATCTCCCCCTGATTTAAATAAACGAGCGTCACCTTTCTCTCGCTCCCTGAACTGCGGAGCAACTTCGTAGCATGTTTCGTTACATCCATTGCAATAGCTAGAATCATGTATTAATTCCAGCTACCAGTATGTTCTAATTAAACATGCCACCAATAAAGGACTGGTAACGAGAAAGGCACACTCCCTTAATAACTCCAAAGAGAGGTAGGAAATTGGTTTATTTCCAGAGATGGCATATGATTTACTAGGAACCAGCCAGTGATGTAAAACTAGCTACTTACCACCAGAGTTGCCTTCCATGCTGGTCGTAACTTTAGCTTCAGTCCAGTAAGAATCAAAAACACGGCATTCATTAAATTGTATGCCATGTTGTGTGCGCAGGTGTTTCTGCCTGTTGGATCTATTTCCTCCCGTGGATATAATTGCCACTTTGGAATGATTGCAAAGCTCCTCGTTGCCATCTTTCTCTTCCTTAAAATTAAGCTAAACTTTCCCGCTTACCCGATGGGCGGCATTTTTTTTGTTTTGCTTTAAGCCTGGTCACGTCGTGCACAAGTTACGCACACGTGCTTACTGAACGCCGTGTGCGTAACTTGTGTATAAAACGTGACGTAACTTGCATAAAAAAAACGTCGTGCTAACGTTGTGCTGCTAAGAGCCGCGGCACGACGGAATCGAAAAGAGAATCGTTTAGCGAGCAAACGGTGCCATGGAATTGGAAAACACGGAACCGGTTCTTGGATTGGAAAACACGGAACAGGTTCTGAACAGGAACCGGTTTTTGATTCCCATTCCTAGTTTGGAGTCTTTTTTGTGGGCTTTGAGCTGGTATGCTCTAACCTGACTCATGCCAGACGTATGTTGCTCCGCCTAGCTCCACTCACATACATCTAGGACATCACTCCTAGAAAGTGATTTCTCCAACCAATTTTATGGTCTGGCCAATCAGGACGCAGTGCTGGAATTTCATAGATGTGACGTAGTGGAGACGCGACCATGACGTGAGACTGTTTTGATAGCAATGGCAGCTCGCATCGAGGAAGCAAGCGTTAACATTGATGCTGCTATTTCTTCCGTGTTGTCCAATCTACCTAATATTGTTTAATTAAAAGAACATCAGAGATCGGCTCTGAAGGCTTTTGTTGGTGGAAACCATGTTTTCGCCCTTCTCCCGACCGGATTTGGGAAGTTTTGTTTTCCGGGGCGCGTCCGCGTCTGCAGCGGACGCGCCCCGGAGCGGTTAGCGGTTAGCGCGAACCATATTAGGAGTCCTTTAGTCCTCAACGCGGTCGGCCCGGGATCGACTCCGACCCACGGTGCTTTGCCGCCTGTCTTTCCCTCTCTTCCTGTCAGCTCACTGTCAATAAAACGCGTGCCAATAGAGCCGCAAACACATAAAACACTTTTTTTTCCTGCGTCGCTCTCATCAGCGTCATGGGTTAGCCTCGGTGTGAGTGGTTGAAATAGCACGTCGATAAAGATGACAGACAAGTGGCTTATCCAATCATATGCAAGAATTTTTGATGAGGCCCAGCCTTCAATAAAGGCAATTCCTATGGCGGTGTCCCAGATGTATGTGAGTGGAGCTAGGCGGAGCGACATGTGTCTGGCTTGAGTCAGGTTAGGTATGCTCAATCTCTCCAGCAGTATTTGTGAGATTCTCAGCTTTATGCACTATATATACTGTATATAAATATATATAGTATAAAAACCTTGATGAATTACAAAGTTGCTTGTTGGGACTTTTATCTTAACTGACATAACTATCAGAAAATACTGGCATCAGATTTTAGGGGTATCTAGTTCAAACATGACAGCAAAATTCAAAGTATACAGTAAGAGCAGCGGCGCTACAATGAACGGCTAACCGCTAACCTAGCCGCTAAGCTAACCGGATACATAAACACTATAAGTGCGCATGAGCAGCCAGCAAGCGGAAACTCAGAAGGAAAGAGCACGGACCCTGGTGTTACATGAGCGTGTCAGAATGATGGCAACCAATAGATAAGGTGATCCCCTCATAACTCAAAGCCGAAAAAGTATGTCCACTATACTGTACCTTTAACACTATAGAGCCCCTACACCAAATATAACAATAAACACCTACTATATACAGTCTTTCAGTTGCACTAGCAAACATTCTTCCACATAATTTAACATTTTTAGCTCGGCTGTTTGAAAACATTTATGGGTAAGAAAAATGGAAATTGTTTTAGACAATTTTTATATACAGCAAGCTTGCTAAACTATGGGTAAGGTGATTCCCCGGAACTTGAGGGACAGAGGGTGGTGAGTATATATACTGTCTATAGGTGAGATGAAAACAGGAACAAAGCTCTGGCAAATCCATGCCCTTCGGACCGAACGGCAGATACTGGTTATAGTTTTTACAGGCCTGCAGCTCCCACAGAGAACTATTTTTTTAACCTTCTTTTTGTGAATACGTAATATATTGACTACTTTCAGGATGGAAGGACATTTTACATTTCATAACAAAAAGTGTTTGTGAACAAGATTACCAACTATAGCTTTAAGAATTGTTGTCTTAATGCCAAAGAGAGCCCAGCAGATTTTACTTTTACAAGTGGAACCTTACTACTTTTTTAATAAGCAGTCTTTCTTTATAAGACAATTGCGACAACAAGCATTTCCACTTTCCTAACCTTCCTTCCACTTTCTCCAAAACCCCTTCCCAGTTCTTTTGTTCAGTGTCCTCATCCCCCAAGCACACTCTGAGATATTTCAAACCTCCTCTTTTCCATTTTAAACCACTAGGGAGTTTAGGAAGCCCTGTATGACAACTACCTACAGTATGGCTAAAACCTCACTCTTAACCAAGTTAACACATGCCGCAAACATTTTACAAAATAAATCAACAATTTTCCCTAACTTAGTTATTTTTTCCTGATTTTTAACAATAACAATGATATCATCAGCATATGCAGACAAACTAAAAGACGTATCAAAACCCGGCAAAGTTAAACTATCAATATGTGATCCAATATTTCTTAACATTGGTTCAATACAAAGAGCATACAACATTCCAGACAAAGGACAACCTTGTCGAACACCTCTTGTAACCTTAAAAGGTTTACACAAGCAGCCATTAATTTTCAGTACACTCTCAATGTCTTCATACAGAACCATAATCTTGGCAATAAATTCAGGGCCGAGACCAAACCTTTCTAAAACCTTCCAGAGGTAATGGTGCTCATCCCTGTCAAAAGCCTTTTCCTGGTCCAAAGAAATCAAACCAACATTACAACCCAGTGACCCAGACGCCTCCAAAATATCTCTAATAATGGCTATATTATAAAACATAGACCTGCCTGGAACACAGTAAGTTTGTGTCTGTTTTTAGTCTGTTTTCCAGCACTTTTGACCACAGTTTGTAATCTGCACACAACAGAGAGATTGATCTGCAGTTTTTAAAGTCCTGAAGATTTCCTTTGTTCGGTAACAATGTGAGAACAGCCCTCCTGTAGCTCTGAGGTGGAAGTCTGTCGACAAAGCCTTCTTCAAAACCCTCCATGATGTCCATGCAGATGTCCGACCAGAAAGCACTGTAAAACTCACTTGGAAGTCCATCAATGCCAAGTGCTTTCCCTAATACACCGTAAACCTCATCCAGAGAAAAGAAATATTTATGGTGGAGTAAAAACATGCTTTAAAATGTTGTGATGTAAATCAGTATGAAAGAAAAATAAAAACATCTTTTAAAAATGTTGGTGTGAATAAATATGAAACAATGAAAAAGATTGCAGTGGAAATACGGAACAAATAAACACTTGCAACAAATACACAAACACAAAACAAAGACTTCAAGAAAAATGTATAAAAGAAGAAGTCAGCGTAAAAGCAAAAATTAAAGTAAAAATAAAAGAGGAAGTTAAAATATATATTTTTAGATGAATAATTGATCAATTGTTGAAGAAATATCTTCTTTTTATTATTTTGTCACATTTAAAGGTATACTATGCAACCGGGGTTGATTTTCCAGCGAGGCTCCCCCCAGAGGGCGAAAGTAAAAGTGCACTGTCGTAAAGATGCTCAGCTGTTCTGGTTTCTCTGTCAAGCCAGGCGCGGTTGTTTTGAGCTTCGCAGACAGGCGAACGCAAAGAAAAGTCGAAAAAACGGCAGTACAAACAATGACTAACACAGTGAAAGTATGAACATCAGGGTTTCCTGCAGCGCTAGTTTGGCGAGGCGGCCGCCGTGGCTGCCTCGCCAACATTCAAAAAATAAATAAATAAATAAATAAATAATAATAATATAATAAATAAAAAACTCGATATGCTTGCATGTTTATTTGAGGTTAACACGCGGTTCTTTGTTGTTGCTTTCGCGCGTGCATATAGTGAATGGCAGGGCAAAAACACATGGAGTTCTCGCCGTAAAGCAAGACCGACTCTCGCGGTGTTGCACGAGAGTTCTGAGCCTGTGGGTGCGGGCTGAGGGCTCTTGCAATAGCGTACCGCGAGCGAGCTATTTTTAGAAACGTAACGTCACGATGACGTCACATCACTTGGTACGCAGTAGGGCAAGCTTGCATAGTCCGCCGCTGTTTTGCTGTAAAAGAGCTGTGCGTTACCCTTAGCTTTACTCGTAAAACGACTGCTTTTTCCAAGTCTAAGACCATGGTTTTTAAACATTGTTGCTATGGAACGTGCAACAGCGACTCGAGGTACGCTGATTGGCCGCATATGAAGGATGTTTTCTTCAAGACTGCCAAGGAGAAATGTGTGCGCTGGGTACACCGGTGCGGTCGCCCTACACAACAGTTCAACCCGGAAAAAGTTACCAAATTCACGTACATATGTAGCAAGCATTTTGTTGGAGGAAAGCGCCCAACCGAAGAACATCCTGACCCAATTCCAGCGACATCAAGTAGTGAACAGGTAAGAGTATTTTGGTGGCCGACATGTTAATAAAGTAGCGCCTGCTACCATGACAGCATATAGGCTATCATGGTAGCAGGCGCTAACATGATAGCCTGCTACCAGGATAGCTTACTCAAAAACATTTCAAAAAAGACAAACATTAAACATATACCGATCCCTGGACGGTGATTACAAACAAAAAAAAACTGCCGACGACGCCATGACCGCCGCGCAGAAAAAAAAAACAAAGCTTACCGTTCGATCAACTCGGCCCGTTTTCCGTTTTTTTTTAAGCCCTCGACACTCAAGCCATCGTTTGCAATGAACGTTGGTGTGTTTAACTGAAAAATGTTGCATAGTATGTCTTTAATGGCACACAGATTCATATTATTAGCTACTTTTTAAAAAAAATTTTATATTATTAAGTCCTTCATTTATTTCTATATGTATTTTTAATTATGGCAGTATTGGTCCTCCATATTACAGGAGAAAAAGTTTCTTGTCAGGGAGAAAAACCTCTACAGTATTATTTTTCAAGTTCTTCGTAACCTTCAGAAATTGTTTAATACTCTGTACATCATGACCTTCCCTCTGCTGATTGTGAACAACAAATTTACAGGATGAACTGGCCAAACTATCTTCAGTCCAAACATCATCTTCTCCTTCATCCATATTGCTTTTTAATTCCAGAGATTTCACTGAACATTCTATTTCTGTTTCATCTCCGATTTCATTTTCACTTTGCGAATTAATATTACACTAAATTTTTGTCCGTTTTGCAGAAGCTTCATAACCATCTTCTTCCAATATTTGAATGCATGCCATACCCTTAATTTCATCAGCGTTTGCTTTTCTATACTGAGACTTTAGTAAACTCTGACTTTGCTCTTCCACAGTGTTATCCACCTGACTTCCCTGCGAGGCTAAAAGTGCTTGACTTTGAGTCTGCGCAATTTGTTCTTCATTCTCATCTTCCACTATACTTTCATTTACTTGGTTTTCTTTCTGAGTGGGATTCTGAAGCCTTATCTCTTTTGATTCATCTGTATCTGTGCTCCCTTCATCTTTGGCGTTAGTTTGTTTTGGTGTCTTTTCACTTCCCCTTATCTTGCCATTGCTCCGCATTATTAATAGAAGTTTTTTTTCCCTGGACATGCTCGAACCAAAAGGCCAACGTTTCTGCAACCAAAACACACTAAAGTGCCTGAAGTCACATACAAGGCATAGCTAAAGTCCTCCACTCGCACATTAATCACTAAATTGAGGTCTTTGTCATTTCTATTCAGAATCATGAGGACCTGTCTTTTGTGTAAAACTACGTGCTTCAACAGTGTTGACTTGAAACCTGAGGGCAACTTCCTGATCGGGGAAATGGTTTTCTCATGCCGTGACAGTTCTCACACCAGCAACTCGTCACTAATGAATATTTGCAATCGTGACTTTTTCAGCAGGTGTGCTCACCCTGGAAACTGGCAAAAAAACATAATTTATAACAATAACTTTTTTAATCACTTAGTTTGCCTTCTCCACACTATCAACAAAAATAACTGCTGCGTTGTTCATCCAAGCAGCAGATTTGATGCTGCTACAACCCATAACATCCCCTACTGCCAGACTACACTCCTCCAGTGTAGTGCTAGGACAACAAGCAGTTAGAAGTTCTTAATCTCTCAGTCCACTCACCACACGCTCCACTCCCAACTCCCAGCATGCAATGTGAAAGAAAGAAAGAGAAAAAGATTAGGCAAACCGTTAAAGGGGAGAAAAGATGACAAAAATAGAGCAGAGGAAAAAGAGGGAACAAGATAACATCCTAAGTCTTCTTCTACAGCTGCAGAGAGAGATATAATGAACAGCAAAAACAAACCAAAAAAGTATCACAGGTACAAACGACCAATGTTTTTAAAACATAAGGGAAATATACGTAGTATTATTTAATACAAGATGTATGTAGTGACAGCCAAAGGTAATTATAGGGTTTATCTGTATAGAAGTGAATCTGTGAGCAGTTGGATCCAAGCACTAGTAGGTGTTTGTGGGAGTGTGCTTGTGTATGTAAGGTTTATCCATAAGAAAAATGCTCAATAGTGTTTGAGAGGAGCCAAAGTCCTGCCTCCCAGTGCGCTGAGGCAGACACTGTGGGAAACCAGAATTAGTGGTGACTGGCGGCCATTTTGCCCCTTTGTCATTCATTGCTTTTAAAGTTTTGATCTTTTTGTTACTGACCCTATTCAACTTTTTTGTGCCCACCCTAAAAACCGATGTTTTAATTCAGTTCGAGTCAAAAATATGTTATTCATCACAAAGGGAAACTATATGTTGCTATAACTCATATTATGCATGTCTCTTTACAGAGTTGTTATAGATGCTGATGGCTGCAGGCGGAAAGTATCTCCTGTACCTCTGACTGAAAACACTTTGTTGTTGTACCGCAGAGGATGCTCAGGGATTTCCTTAATGTTTTTAATTTTAGAAAGAATCCTTCTTTACACAATAATCCCTAAAGAGTCTAGAGGAGTGTGTAGAGAAATTAGTTCCAATAATATTGCAAGCAACAAAAGTTATAAAAAATGTTAATTTTGAAAAACTACTCAATTCAACAAAAGGTTTTTAGAGTAATTCATAACGTCTATGCAAAAGTTGAACCAACATTTTTGAAGTCCGCCATTTCTTCCAGATTTTGTTTGATTTTTTTTTATTTGATACTTAGTTTTACAAATTGTATTCTTTTCCAACTGCGTTTTAAAGATCACTCACTACACAATACTACTACAATACTACAATTTAAAGGAGCAGATCGATCCATACCGCAGATGAAATCCCAAGGTGTCTTTGATTCCTGGATGAAGGAGCTGTTCAGAAGCCAGTTGATCCTTTTTCCGACTCGGGTCTTCTTTCTTCTGCTCTGTGTTGCGTGTCTTCTCAGATGAGAACTGAGCATCGACTACCTAAAACATGTCACTTTTATGTGGTGAGAGAACCGTTGGAAGGTTGCAAAACACCATTTACTGGGAGACAGGGAGCAAGTCAGTTTACTGAAACTTTCCTTTCCCTTTTTTGACCTAGTAGGAGACACCCAGCAGGCTACTTCCTCTCGCAAGTCATCCTTTGCCCTTTCTTACTTAGAATTCTTAATTCTAAGAATTTTCAAATTTTTAGAATTAGAAAATTCTGAGAATTAAAGTTTTCTTAATTCTAAGAAAATTCTTAGAGGCTGATTGACTTATTCTTCCCCATCCCATGCTCCACTATCCGCAGCCACCCCTCAATTCTTCCTAATTAATTCCACCTGCTGCAGCTAATTAGGCTCAAGCCAGTTCACCTGTGACCCTTTCTCTGTAATCCTGCCTCCAATCACAACCACTCCCTACCAGATCGTCTCCTGTCACTGCTTGCTCAGTCATCATGTGGTTCGTCTGTCTCAGTAATCCTTACCTTGGTCAGCCTGTCAAGCCACATCCAACCAGCTCACCACTTACAGTCTGTTCCACCAGCCTCCAGCCAGTTAAACTGTTATCTACAGCTCTGTCATAATTTGCCTGTTCAATCTGTCATGTCCAAATATCCTCTTCTACAATAAACCTTAACCTACAATAAATCTGGGTCACGGCACCAAAGCAGGGTATAAGAAATCGCTTGTGCTATCTGCAGTGAATATTCTGAACTAGTGTATCTTTAAGTGAAATCTGCTACTGCGGTATGATATTGTATCTATTCTTTGTATTGTGATTATTTATTGATTGTATATAATGTCTGTTTTATGTGCTGATTGACTGTCCAAATGCCAAAGGCAGATTTTCATTGTGTTTTAAACCACTGGACAAAAAAGTCTTCATATCTTATCTTACCTTTTAAGACTCTGTGTTTGGCTTGAGTATCAGGTTCTCTGATCTGCTCATTATTACAGATCTGAGGAGAAAACATGCAGTGTATGTGTATGTTTTTGTGTTTTTTGTTCCTTTGTTTATTTTTACCCTACTTATTTCTTTAGCGCTATTTATAATTATTATTTCTGCATTTCTGCCTTATAATCCAAATAGACTGCATAGCTGAATTTCTGACTTCATTCAAATACTCTTAATTATAGCTCCTGGTCCTTGACCTTCCATGGGGTCAACTGCAGGTTTGTGCTTGCTGGAGAACCAAACCAGCTGCTACAAACTGCAAGCACCATTTAAATACTCAGATGTTTGAACTTCAAAGTAAGACAAATTAATCAACAGTCCTTTGAGACATTAATTCATTCATTTTTTTTGAACCACATAGTACTTTTGTTGGGTTTTGGGAGGTTTGGAGCCTATCCCAGCATTTATCAGGCAAAAAGCAGGTACACCCTGGACAAATCACCAGTCCAACACCCTTTGAGACAATTGCACCCAACTGATTGACTGTTACTGATCAAAATGCAGATCTAGTGCAGTTAAAGTAACTTTTGAAGTGTACTGTATCTTTTCAACAACCAAACTGTATTTTTAGTCAAGCTTCCAGTAACAGACCACAGGCAGCAGGTCTTGTCGTCACCATTTCTTACCAGGTTCTTATTCCATCTCTGTGTCCTCCTCATTCTGGACTCTCTCTCTCTCTCTCTCTCTCTCTCTCTCTCTCTCTCTCTCTCTCACTCACTCACTCTGCTGTCTCCCCCTGTTTGTGCTACATTGATACATCGACCAGAGCAAATTATTATCATCCAGTGTTATAAAATATGATAACGTGAAATTCTCTATTGTTCTCTTACTTGAGATGTTCTCCTGTTTTTTGAAAATGGACCTGATGTCCATGGTTGGCAAATAACTAAAAAGGTATATATATGTTGTTCAATGGACACAGAGATGTGAAAGTAGAAGAGGAAAAAAGAAGAGAAACAGATAATACAAATGCTAAAAGGGAGAAAAGGTGAAAGAGAAAGAGGAGAAGAAAGCGAGGGAGCGATACATCCTTTGAGTTTTTTTGTACGCCTGCAAAGAGAGATATAAAACTAACAGCAAAACCAGTCGATAAGGTATTACAGGTACAAACAACCAACACCTTGTTACCAATACTGAATAATATACAGTACTATTTAATACAAATTTTATAAAGTACCAGCTAAAGATAATAGGGGTGTTCTGTTCAGAAGTGAATCCGGATGTACCTGAATCCAAGCACCTGTAGGTGTTTGTGAGAGTGCACTTGTGTACGTAAGGTTTTTCCATAAGAAAAATGCTCAGCAGTGGTTGTTAGGAGCCAAAGACGATGGGAGTTGCTGCGAGTCGGGCTGCGTACCGATCTCGAGTGCTGTCAAGGCGCCAACACCAGGTTCAGCAGGCGCGCAAACATAGGGACTGAACCCCTACACATAAACACGTGCGTAGGGACAGGCCAAGTTTAGGGGGGTAATTAAGCCGTGCAAGCGCCCCCTTTTGTTACAGTTTGCACGTATTGTAATAGAGAACGATCTTTCAACTCTAACAATAATAAAAAGACTCAGATCTGTGAAAGTAGCTGTGAACGGAAGCATACAAACTCCTTTTCCTACCTCCTTTCTTACTGACTGCTCAGTTCAGACTGTTAGAAGAAATGTGAATGTAATCATTTTCTTTTTATCTTTTTATTAAGGACTGTTCTACTGTTTTAACTTCACACAGGAGAAACAGATGTTTCTCCAAGACAAGGGGTCCGTTCTTCGTACGTCGCTAACTCAGTTAGCAGGATTTCATTGTTGACGATTTGGCATGATCTTGGATCGTTTGGTTCTTCGAAAGACATCCTGCACTTGTTGTCATAGCAACATGTGCGCCAGCTTAAGCCTGCTCCAGAGCAGGCTTATTTCATGTAAACAAGATTAGATCACGGCTGTATAAGCGGAGGAGATAGGGAAGTCTGCCGTAGCCATGTCCATTTTTACGACTGCAACCTGTTGCGGAAGGTGCAAGAATAATTTGCTGAGTTTTTCGAATTAATCGCGTATTGCGCAATAGACAGGATCCTTTAGCGCAGCGCGACAGTGGAATTGTAGAGAGATTTTTCTTGGTGGCTGTTATAAACAGACAAACACATAATTTAACAGTGGCTTTTAAAGAGGAAAACATGATGTTGGAGCCATAAATCTAAAATATTTAAGTTATTCGTATGATAGTTTGCTTTTTATTTTTATCATATTCAGTAAGAAGAGTTGTTCGGGCACTGAGCTATATTATACACTGGAGTGCTAATCACCGTCTGTTAGAACGAGTCGCTTTGAAGCCACCAGCCGCCATATTGGTACTCCCTATTTCCCCCCAGTAACTAGGGAATATGTGCGCTACAGCATCGAATAACGAGGATTTTCTCAAGTTCAGGGGGGACTTAAGACTTTTAAAATGTCAAATGCCAAATAGTTTTATGTTATGTTCTAAAAAATATCAAGTACTGAGAAAGTCATGTGCTGAAATATTTTGCATTTAATTCATTTAAATATATATGTTTAACATTTATAAATATATACATAACAATATACAAAAACATATATTTACATATGTGTATACATATATATACATATATACATATACACATACTTATATTTACGTATATATATATTTAATATGAATAACATGTAAAATATTTCAGCACCTAATTTCCTAGTAGTTGATAGTGTTAGTACATCCACTGACTGTAGAATTACCTGTGAAACGTTTTCACACAGCCAGAAAACTGCTTGTTGTTGCAACCAAATCCTATGGGATTCTGGGAGAGTAGGGAGTAGCAAGATGGCGGCCAGTGACTTCAGTTTTTCAGCAAAATCAGCACTCCAGTGTATTATATAGCTCAGTGTGTTCGGGCCATTTTATTGTGAAGTTTAGTTTTACTTTGAAAGGCTTGCTTCCTGTCGAGCCGTATATTGTATTAGAAAAAACTATGGACGGATTATCTAGACACGGAGCAATACAGTTTTACCGTGTAAACTGTGGATGACTTGGAAAAGGAAGGTTTTCATTTTTTATGGATAAAGATTTTTTTTTGTTAAAATTCCCAGTTTGCACGTGTCCTTTACTTCCCGTCTCTAAGGAATGACACTGAAATTTGGATCTCTTGACATAACAAGTGCCTTTTTAAAATAAAGTGTAATAATTAAAGGCTACCATTTTGTAGAATATTCTTGTATTTCACTTTTACTTGTCCCCATGTTCTAGTGGGTTCTGTGGAGGCTCTGATATAAAAGAACAAATAATATCAAATTATTAAAATGCAAAAATTCATGCTGTAGAAAGTGATAGAAACATCTACCATGGACAGTATTTACGCATTAATTTGTCTGCTGCTTTTTGCCGGCCCTCTCTCCTGGCTTTAACAGATTTTGAGGTGTTTTAATTAATGACTCAAATTCGGCATAACCTTCTATTAAAAGCTTTTGTTCTGCTTGGGAGAAAAACTGTGGACGTACTTTGGCCATGCTGAACAGCCAATAGCAGCGCTGCTGATCATTGTTTCTACTATCGATACATTTCCCCTTTTAAACAAACGCATGAACGCGCAGTTGTCTCAGATAACTCAATCCAGTGATACTAATCGTAAACAACAGGTGTGTTCTAAGAACCCAATTAGCCGGATCATGATTAGCCGGATGAAATCATCTTGGATGTGTCATTTGATCTTGGATGTTTTAAGCAACGTACGAAGAACGGACCCAAGGAGTCTCTTGCTATATAGACCAGTTCATTGTTATTGTTTTGATCCGGGTTTTTCGCGCATGCGCGCCGGACTGGTAGGCAAAAGACGAACACAATGGCAGACGCAAACAGAGAAACTGACGAGTTCTCCACATATTTTTCTTCTTTAGATAACGTATCACAAGATCGTTCTAAGAGTAAGTTGATGGTTGATGGTATCAGATTGCCAGATCCACACAGCAAAAGCCTGAAGGGACGGAGCGAGTCTGTGAAATGCTGGCCAAGGGTTCCGTACCGCGACATACAGCTGCCTTATAAACACGCAGGCCAGTACACACGAGAGAGCACGAAAGCCATGAAACCACTAGGCGGCTACAATTATTTTATATCGGGAAATCAGCTCAAGCAACGCCCGCGACGCCATGAGGGATTAAGCAGTCAGAAAATGGATGGATGGATGGATGTTGTTCACACGTTTGTTTTACAGCAGAAAGCGGAGTCGGACACAGACAGCGTCTCAGCAGAGAGGAAGACCCGCCCGGTAGGATAAAAAAAAAACATTGTTTACTACGGATTATTTTGGTGTTTTTGTCTTGTTAAAATGGGTGGGGGTGTTGGCGACATTGCAGCGTAAACACAGAAGTACTAGCGCCCGTGAACGGGCGGAGGGGAGGTGGCGATCGCTACACGTGAACGGGCGGAGCAGCCGCTGTCTGAAGCAGCAGCAGCGGCTGCTGCTGCTTCAGACAGCGGCTGCTGCTACCGCTTCTCCGGCCCGTGTAGCGATCGCCACCTCCCCTCCGCCGCTATTTAAGTAGAACAATGAATAGAGCAGAATTAAGTTGTATTTACCGGAGATGAAGTGTAGACTGCAAATTCTGTTGTAGAATGATCGCTCCCCCAGTCCATTGTGTCTGTCTGCGCTCTTTTCATTGAAATTATCCATTTCTTTCTTCGTCCTTCCTCCTTCGGTAAACGACAGAAACATACATCCAACGATTTGGAATGCCTCTCTGTGCAACCGGGAGCACAACAAGTCGTAGGCATTACTCAGATTCCAAAAATAAACTAACTAAAAGTACGCTCTAAATCACCCGTTTTGTCATGTAGTAGATGAGAACAGTACTGTTTTTTGCCAACCACCGTGCCCGGATGTAGCGCTGACATCACGCGTGTACTACCCTCTATGTTAATCTTATACCTCTTTGTGTACCAACCCCATGTTGTAAAACCCCCCTTATCTTTTACACCCATGTTGTGAATTCCTGACTCCTCCTGTCCTTTCTTTGATGTCTGATAATAAAGGCAAAGAGACAGAAGGTAGCCAGCGCAGATGGGAGCCGAGACTGTGATGAAAACAGCCTCACGTTTCTGGCCCTTCTGCCCTCTTCTCTTTGAGAAGAGTCTAAAACTTGTTTGTGTTGGTTTTCTTTCCAGAATAAAAGATTTATTAAACTTAACTCTATCACAGACAGCACTTATCGTGACGACTGCTGACACACTTCCGCTTTGGCTAAAGAGTCCTGACCCAAAAAGGGTATTCGGATGAACCCTACTTTGTGGATTCAGATATTCAGTCTAAGCAACCAATAGGTAGAAGTTGTCCTTTTAATGCACACCCCTCCTCATTTACATTTTAAGGTAGAAATGCGTGCAGAAATGTAAAAAGGGCAGACATTGAATAAATATATATGGCAAAAAAAATACAAAGAAAGAATAAAACATACAAAAAATAAAAACAGAAACAGAAATACATTTGTTTGAAAATAAGCAATTAATAAATTAGACGATAAAATTTGGTAATCCTCACAAAGATGAATAAATATGTTAAGAGACATATACATTTAGCCTGTGTCTCATTATATTTAATAACTGTCTACATTCATATACTGCATATTTTTGTTCATTTAAATATATGCATATCTACTGAGCATTTATTTGTTTATGTGTTTATTTTGAATTTGTCACTTGGTATTTCATACAGAAGAATATTTGAATGTTGGAGTTATGGCTCAGAGAAATAAGTATAACTTCATGCTCCTACAAAGATGAAAAAAGAAGCTTATTAAGAGATATATATACATTTACGTCACATTGTATAATTTATTTACTGCCTACATTTATTTATGTGCTGAATTTTGTTGTTAAATTAATTACACACATATTTAGTTATTTATTTGAGCATTTATATAATTCTGTATTTATTTTCAAATTTGGCAGAGTGGGTCCTCCGTATTCCTGTGGGTTACCCGCCCAGGCCAGAAAAGAAATAAACCGGCCAAAAAAACAACCTAAAGCTATAAAAACAAGAAAGGCGATGGCATGAAGAAAATGTAGTTATCATTGAGTTCTGTTTAATGGCCATACCCTTGATCATAGTAGTGTTGAGAATACTGGAAGGTGTTTATTTGTATATTTAATCTCATCTGGCTTCAGGGGAAATGTCAAAAATCACACACCCTAAACGGGCCTAGTGGCGAGCAGCTGAAATATCTGCCCTGGAGCCCAAAAGAAGTTGATCAGCCCTGCCTGTTGAAGTCAATCAACATAACAGGAGAGAACTTTGTTCTCTGAAGACTTCATGATAAGAAGTCGACAAACACAGGCGTGAAACCCGCATCCATCATAGCCGAACCATTTCAACGCAGGAGTTCAGCTATTTCCAAACAGACCAATTCAATCTTAAACATTTCCACGAGCACATGCATCAGCATCAACATTAGGCATCATAAAAGTACGTGTCTTCAGCAGAGGGGCAGAGGCACAAGTGGCTTGTTTTCAACAAATTCAACAAAGATGGGCGTGAGCTCGTCCTCGTCGCTCGTGGCTGTGAACACTGGGAGGGGGCGGGGCCTCCAAAACAAAAACACTCTGGAACCCAGCGCCAACATGTACGCCGCTCTAATCACTCAGCTTTTAAGAATGCGCTGGTTGAGCCAAAATGGCCGCCGACGCTGCTCGGTTGCAGCGCTCAAGTGGGCGGAGCCACTGCGAGGCTGGAGTCACATGATCCGCGCAGAGCCAGGCTGAGCAATTCCAATATGGTGGCCAGCTTGGCAGGTCTACGGTTCCTGTTGATGTTATTGTTGTTCTGTGGGATCAGGTACGGCGCCTGCAGCCAGGAAGCTCCGCAGGTCGTGGGGCTGCGACTGGAGGACCCGGTGGGTCCGGTGCGCATGAAGGGTCGGATCATCTCTGCGCCAGGAGGAGCCACGTTCAAGCTCCGTCTCTTTGGGGCTAATCTGAATGGAAGCTGGCCGAGCTTGGCGTTCGCTGGGGCGCCCGCGGGAGCCGCGGGGGCGGTCGGTGATGCTCCGGACCCGTGCGAGGATGAGTCCAGCCGCGACGAGTCCGAATTTGAGGTCAAAAAGTTCGAGCCGGACGAGATGTACAGCGGCCTGCTGACGGTGGAGGTGAAGCGTGGGAGGATCTCGGACCACTTCCACCACCTGTGTGTGCAGAGCGGGGAGAGGTGGGCATCCGTGGGCCCGGACAGACTGCGGATAAGCGGCGCCGGGGCTCTCCCAGCAGACCACATCCCGCCGTGGGCTCTGGGTCTCCTGGTGGTGCTGATGCTGCTGATCTGCGGGCTGCTGAGGACCGTGAACCTGAGCCTGCTCTGGCTGGACCCCGTGGAGCTCTATGTGCTCCACAGCTGTGGCTCCGAGGAGGAGAAACGCGCCGCCAAGCGCCTGGAGCCCATCAGGAGGAGGGGGAACTTCTTGGTGAGTTTCCGAGAGCAAGTTGGAAAACTAGAAACCCCAGCAGGGATGTTATGTGGGAGCGCTGTTCTGTGTCCTTCTTTCCCGTCCAGGCATGCTCGCTGCTGTTCCTCTGCGCCTTGGGCCACTCGGTCCTCGGGGTGCTCCTGTACAGGGCGCTGGGCTGCGTCGTGTCCGCGGTGTTCACCAGTGGCTTCCTGATCTTCTTCCTGGCCGAGCTGGCTCCTCACGTCATGTGCTCCGGCTACGGCTTCCAGCTGGCGCCCGGACTGACCTGGCTGGCCCAGGTCTGCATGGTGCTCACCTGCCCCCTGTCCTGTCCTCTCGGGCTGATCCTGGACCTGGGCCTGGGGAGAGACATCAGCACCTGTGGGATACGGGAGAGAGCCATGGAGATGATCCGCGCCAGCGTCAATGACCCCTATAGGTAGAATAAAAGCTCAGTGAGCATTTTTTTTTAAATTAAGTAAACCTTCTGAATCCGTTCTGATCAGCTATACCAGCCTGGTATTCCCAGGGCTCCCCAGGGTTGCGGGACTCGGTAGGATATCCTGCAACCTGATAAATTCAAAGTATTGTAAGTTACAAGAAAAAAAATGGCTGCTGTCAACAGATTGTTAGTCACATGTTTGGCTTCACTCACGGAGCCCAGAAAAGGGGTTTTTGTGTTGCTGTTAGGCAATTACTTTACTTCATTAACTATACTTGCTTCAAGCAGCCAAAGATGACGTCACAAGTCCGGCGGTCAGAAGCTGAAAAGTTTGGGAACCCCTGACCTAGACCGTGTTCGTACCGTATTCATGTTTAGGATCACCGCTCACTCTGACTTTGCGTACTCAGATTACAGCAGGATGGGAGACGGAGAAGGAGAAAGGCGTATGTAGCTGCAAGGAACACGGCTGACATTTTTGCTTTTAGATGTTTTCTGAATAAAACCTACTTTTGAAACCATGCTGTTAACATTACCGGCTACTAGTGTAGCTATGTGTCGACCTTAAAGTTCCAAATAGTTATAGCTCCATAAAAAGATACATTTTAGAGTCTTAATGATATGATTGATGACTTGGACTTTGTTTAAAACCTAACGTGGAAAAGCGTGCTAACGGGATGATGAATAACCAGGGCTGAGATTTCAATTGAAGAATAGCTGACCCAGATTGGAAAGCAACGGAGGTGTAAGATGAAACTAAACAGGCAGACATCTACCGTATTAAAGTATTTTGTTTGGTGGCACTAGTGGCTTTCATTTGAAAGCAGAGCAACAGGAAACAGGTTTAGAGAGAAGGGGGGAAGACATGCGGCAAAGGTCCACCGCCAGGAGTCAAACCTGCGACGGCCTGTCCCCACACCGCGACCTTCCACAGTATTAAAGGTTAACAACAAAATTAAGGCTTAACCTGGACTAACCTTCGAGTACCAAAGAACTGAGTTGGACATGTCCTCCAAAGACTTTAGTTATGAGCGACTCCTCAGTCAGAAGGAGAAGAGAATTACTCGGAGGGCTGTGTGTGTAAAGGTTCGTTTGATCTGAACTTGTTTAGTAGAGCTGAGACATGTTTGAACTTGCCATCCACAGACTGAAAACATGATTTAAGGCATCTTTCCAGGGCAGGAAAGCTTTTCAGGAAATGGTACAGTTTTATTGGAGGCAATCTGTAGCCCCGTCACTTTCCACAACATCTCCTGGGGTAAAAACAAATGATCAGGGTAGATATTTAACCCAGAAGACGACCCTGGCTTTGTGGAGGTAGAGGTAGTTTTTCAAATATTCTGAGCATTATGTTTCAGGCCCTCAGTCTGATGCTTTAGACTTTAAAGTGTAACTTACCCCCAAATAATTTTTTTGCAGATAAGCCATATATTCTGGACCAAGGCTGCTACTTTTTTATTTATATTTTTTACAACTTTTTCATGCAAACTTGTTTAGTTCTCCAGCATTTCTCTTAAACCCGTCTCAGTGCTGCCCTCTTGGGGTTGAACAGTGGGTACTGCAGTAGAATTTTCCTATTGGTTCAAACGGTATGTACTTTCCTTACCATAGTCCCGTGTTCGGGTATAAAAGCATCTCAGTCAGACCCGTCCTGTTGCCCCTGCAGCTAGTCAGATTCAAGAGTTGGAACTGAGCATCGATCGATAGTGTTTAGCGTTTGTTATCGTTAACCCGCGTCGGCAATGACGTCACTTTACCACTCACAAACTGCACCCATCCTGTCCTTCACTGCCTCAGTAGTGTTGGCTTCGAGCATCTCAGGGTTGGCGCCTATAGCCATTGGCTCCAACTGATAAGGCTCAGCCCCGGTGGGCTCCACAAAGCATCCCTCAACCTGCGGTGAGGAGGGGGGTGAAAAATGAAAAGAAAAACCACCAGATGTCGCCTTTGTCCCTCCATGTTTCAACATGTCACTTTCCCTCATCCTGACCTCAGCCCCGGGCCCTGCTTCACCCCCAGACTTGGAACCGCCCACTTTGGGGGTAGGGTTAACCTCCCAGACATATTAAATTAACGGATTATCAGGTTACAGAGGACCAACGGGGTTGTACTAAACCTCCCAGAAGTATTGGTTTTCAGTCAGAAGCAGCATTGATGTGTTCAGTAGTTATTAGAGTCAAAAGACGTTATTTAGATAAAATGCACCGTAAACACAAGCAACAAACAGCCCAAGGTAGACTAAGGGTTCAGGGTAATAGGTTTTGGATGTTCAGGGGTGGCATATCTGAATCATGCCTTCAGGCTTCATCTTCCTGTCGTGATCCAAACCATTTTTTGGCAAGAAATCATTCTAAATGATCCTATTTAGACCTGAGTTAGTTCCCCAGACTGAACTCAAACAACCCTGCTAAAGACCTTGAGAATAGTTTAACTGTCCCACTGAAGACTTCAGATGAGCCAATTTTCAAAATTTGGAACAAGAACAACCTCAGATGCTTTTCAAGTACCCCATCCTTTTAAAACAGTACAGCAGGACTTGTTCTGTGTAATTTCATTAAAACAACAACCAGAGAACTCTTCAGCACTTCTTTACTCAGTAGATGCAGTTTAAAAATTTGTGAAGTGTTTATTTCTACCTTAAAAATTGAAATTTTATACTTTTGAAATTTGAAAAAAATAAATAATAAGAAGGTCCCTAAGAGTAAGAACACCTTGTGGCAAATTCTGAAGCTTCTCATCAATGTCAGCCTTCAAATGCAGTGTGGGATTGTTGCAATCAAAAAACATTATTTGCACTTCAGCCAATTTTCTTGGCAAATAATTTGAGTGTTTAATACAAGCAGCAATCTCATTCAGTGAGTGAACATGTTGCGACATGATCCGAAGGTAAGAAACGCAGAGAAATATGCTGCCTTGGAGGAGTTCATTTTAATTGTATGCTACTAATTAGAATATAGTAGAAATACCTTTATTCTGGCACGATGGGGAAATTTGAGCATGGCAGCGGCAAGAAAATATATAAGTAGACCGGATACAACAGAATTACAGACTAGTTCAAGTAATATGAATAAAAAGCTCATTTAAATTTAAGTTTTAAAGCAAAAGAGAATGAACTTACAGAAAAGAAATTGCACATTGCAATATTATAACATGCCAATATATAATATGGCATATTCAGATGAAGATTGCTTACATTATGCAAAAAAAAAAAAAAGAAATGCAATATTTAAGTTAATAATAGCGGAAGACATTAGCCAATCTACAGAACATTGGAGAAAAAAAACGATTCAATATGCATGATTGTACGAGCAAACACCTCAGAGCAGCTAAAGCGTGTTCAATGGACATTGGCATCTGAGAGACTGTAAATGATTCTTGATCAGAACAAGAATCCATGCGGCCATTAGCATGTTTGTGAACACTTACTGAGTCTTGTCTGAGCAGCAGATCAGATCAGCAGAGCAGTGTGGGTACTAAATATATCCTGCTGGTTCCTTAACATTGAACTGGAAAATGGTGAACTTGGGTTTGATGTTATTTCCAAGTTTCCACTTTAGAGCTATATCAAAGACTATAAGCAACCAATACATTCATATTTGCCTGAAATATTCCCAAAGAACTATCTTTAATAAAAGCATCCCAAGGACCAAGTGTGTTACCAGTGCTACTGTTTGGAAACTATTACTTAAGGCTAACTATTGTATACTGGCAATGCTTTACTTGAAGCAAACCTATTAGTGCGTTCCATTTGTCCTCGATAGTCGGAATTTACTACCTCCGGGTCAGAAAATTGAACTGGAACGGCCCTAAAGTCGCTATTACGAGTTGGAAAGTCGGTGCAACTTTTTGGCATTAAGATAGCAAGTCTTATTTCCACATTGCCAGACAGGACACTGGGGGGGGGGGGGGGGAAAAAAAAATCATTTTTTTTAATAATGATAATGCATTTAGCCATTAGGCTGGACTAAATTGTTCGGCGGGCCGGAACCGGTCCACGGGCCGTAGGTTTGACACCCCTGCTCTAAGGACTTAAGTCTGTCTTCAGATGGCTTGGGCTCAAATACCCTGAGAGAGTGATTCCCAACTCTGGTCCTCAGGGACCCATCCTGCATGTTTTAGGCGTCTCCTAAATTCCACATGCCTGGCTTAAATGAATGGATCATTGAGAGGCTCATGTAGTACTTGCCAGCACGCAGAGGGGGGTCATGCAATAATTTAAATCAGGTGAGTTTGAACAAAGACGCGTCCAAAACCTGCAGGGCAGAGGAACTTGAGGGCCAGGGTTGAAAACCACTGCCCTGAGATCTGATTTGAATTAGTCCTAATTATTTGTGAAGTGACTTAGGCCCCGTCCATGCAGAAATGACATTAGGTGTATCCGCAAAGATATTTTGTTGTGTAGGCTGTGCGTCCACACGGATCCGGAGTTTTGGGAGACCGATCGTTTTTGAAAAGGGGTCCCTGAGTGGATACATTTCAAAACGGTTGTTTAATTTTTCCATATGTACACACGAGCTGTATATTTTTTGAAACGATGACGTCTTACCTTCACTTGCACCTCACTTTGACAAATAACAGCAAAGATGGCACCGCTCAGTGTTCATACCTAGGCAAATATTGGCTTTGTTAAGGCTGTTAGTAGCATCCTCATCAGGACTTTTTATCAGCGTAACGAGGGACTGTGAGCTATGCGTGGTGCAGCTTGGAGGGGGAGCACACACAATGAAGAACAGCCCTGTCATTGAGCCGTTCGTCAAGCTAATGACAGCTAACGTTAACGTATGTTGTCCAGCAGGTTTACAACGCTGTTGATGCATGTTCAGAGCTTTACTGACTTTTTTGTGTTACTCTCACATATCCGTGTGGTACTATTAGCTCAGTAGAAATTAAATTAGATCTAATTTCAAAGTAATTTTGACAACTTTCAGCATAATGACCTCCTGACCAGAATCCTGCTTTCTAAAGAGCCTGTTCTATGTGGGGGTGCTCCGCCAACCCACCTGAAGATGACGTAGAACATGCACAGATGTTCGTGTCTGATTCCCCGCCATGCTTCTGTTTACGTCACATAACTTTTCTGGACATGCCTGGTGTTTTTTTTTTTTTTTTTTTTTTTTGCATGTTTCTGTGGCAATGTCATAGTGCCACCAATGGGCCTGGCATACCTAATACAGCCTTTTCAGTGGCGCTGCGTCCTCTCGTGGAGATACACATTTTTTCTTAGTTGGTTATGAAAATTTACCATGTTCGTCTTGGCGTGGACGCTGCATTAGAAATTTCTTCACCAGACTTGTCTTGGAGCAGCACTCTGAAGACTGAAGACATGTCTTCAACAATGTCTCAACTTGGTAGCCTTTCATCAGACTTAATCTGGGATGTTACATTAGGAAAACTACATGAAGTCAACAGATTTGGGCAAATTTTCTAAAAAACATCTAAAAACTTTTAGTTAAAGACAAGTTAGACAATTGGAAATGGATTCATATAAAAATATATTAGTTTCATGAACTTTTAGTAAAGCAAATGTTAACTGATTGTTTCTGAACTGTGTGTGTGCGCTCAGTGAGTTTGTGAAAGAGGAGTTCAGCCATGGGATGCTACGGACAAAGACAGTGGAGGACATCCTGACTCCTCTGAAGGACTGCTTCATGCTTCCCAGCTCGTCCGTCCTCGACTTCTCCACCATGTCGGAGATCATGCAGAGCGGATACACCCGGGTGCCCATTTATGAGGAGGAGAGGTAGGAGCTTCACAGTTATCCATGTAAACACTTTAATCAGAGCGTGTTATCTACAAATTATTGTACAACAATCTGACTGACTGAATATCCTCCAAAAGAAGTGATTAGATATTTGTGCCAGCAGTTGTGGGATTTAGTTCTTATTGACCAGCAGCCTCTTTCCAGTATAAACAACTTGGTGGTGTCATTATTTAAACACTGGAAGGCACCATAAACAGTAAATACTTTCATCTTAACCAGCCTCTTGGGCAGGTTACTTTTTACAGGTGTATTGTAAAAACCATAATATATAACATAATTTGTGTTATAATAAGAAAGAAACTACAGAGAAAAGAACAGGTTTATGGTGTTTAGCACTTTTCTGTAAAACTCAGATGTTGCTAAAACGTAATCCTGACCAGACCATCCCAGGAGGCTTCTGCTGTTTTCAGCTAAATCTACAGATTTGTTTTGCTTGTAATGAATAACCTCTGCTGGAAAATGTTATTTTAAATGAAAGACTTGTCATGGAAACATTACAAAACCCCGGTCAAAAGGGTAACTGTTGGTCACATCTTAACTAAACGCTATTACTCTCTTTTGTAGTCCACATTTTTCTAGGCTGTTATGTGAAAGAAAAGACAAGTTTATTTAAAACTAAAAAAAATTCCAACACATTTTATACCTACTTGTCTTCTATCATGTTTAATAATGATAAAATGTAAAAATATACACAGTGGATCTCATAGTCTAAACGCCACTATATCATATGTTTAAATGCAACTATACTGAAGGTTTAAAAGCATTGTGTTTATGTTGATTAAAGAACACATTATGTTACAGTGGGTTAAATAGCCAGAGCCCTGTTCTACAAGGCTGGTTTATCATCATCTTCATCATCACCATCAACTTTATTTATAATGCGCTGTACCACCAGACACAGCTGACACAAATTGCTGAACATAAAAAACAATAAAATGAGACCCGAAGAGGTGACATGGGTCCCCCTTCCCATGGGCTCACCACCTATGGGAGGGGCCAAAGGGGTCGGGTGCATTGTGCAACGGGTGGCAGTAGAGGGCGGGGGCCTTAGTGTTCTGATCCTCGACTGCAGAAGCTGGCTCTTGGGATGTGAAATGCCACCTCTCTGGTGGGGAAGGAGCCTGAGCTAGTGCGCAAGGTTGAGAGTTTCCGACTAGAGATAGACGGGCTCACCTCGACGCATGGCTCTGGCTCTGGAACCAGTCTCCTTGAGAGGGGCTGGACATTCTTCCACTCTAGAGTTGCCCCCGGTGAGAGATGCCGAGCTGGGGTGGGCATACTTGTTGCCCCCCATCTCGGTGCCTGTACGTTGGGGTTCTCCCCGCTGAACAAGAGGGTGGCCTCCCTCCGCATTCGTGTGGGGGGACGGGTTCTGACTGTTGTTTGCGCTTATGTGCCAAACAGCAGTTCAGAATACCCACCCTTTTTGGAGTCCTTGGAGGGGGTACTGGAGAGTGCCCCTCCTGAGGACTCCCTCGTTTTGCTGGGGGACTTCAACGCTCACGTGGGCAATGACAGTGGGACCTGGAGGGGCGTGGTTGGGAGGAATGGCCCACCTGATCTGAACTGGAGTGGTGTTCTGTTGTTGGACTTCTATGCTCGTCATGGATTGTCCATCACGAACACCATGTTCAAGCATAAGGGTGTCCATATGTGCTCTTGGCAACAGGACACCCTAGGCCGCAGTTCAATGATCGACTTTGTTGTCGTTTCATCTGATCTGCGGCCGCATGTCTTGGACACGCGGGTGAAGAGAGGGGCGTAGCTCTCCACCGACCACTACCTGGTGGTGAGTTGGCTCCAATGATGGGAGAGGAAGCCGGTCAGACCTGGCAGGCCCAAACGTATTGTGAGGGTTTGCTGGGAACGTTTGGCAGAGTCCCCTGTGAGACGGCGCTTTAACTCCCACCTCCGGGAGAACTTTGAACACGTCCCGAGAGAGGCGGGGGACATTGAGTCTGAATGGACCATGTCCCGCTCCTCAATTGTTGAGTCGGCTAGTCGGAGCTGTGCTACCTACCGGGCTTTTTTGGCCTGTGGGACTCCGGAAGCAGCTGATGTGTACCAGCAGTCGAAGCGGCAGGCGGCTCGGCTGGTTGCCGAGGTAAAAACTCGGGCGTGGGAAGAGTTCGGAGAGGCCATGGAGAAAGACTTCCATACGGCTTTGAATCGATTCTGGTCCACTATCCGTCGTCCCAGGAGGGGGAAGCAGTGCAGTACCAACACTGTTTATAGTGGGGGTGGTGTGCTGCTGACCTCAACTCGGGACGTCGTGCTTCGGTGGGCGGAATTTTAAGACCTCCTTAATCCCACCAACACGTCTTCCATTGCGGAAGCGGAGCCTGAGGACTCTGGTCGGGTTCTCCCATCTCTGGTGCTGAGGTTGCCGAGGTTGTTAAAAAGCTCCTCGGTGGCAAGGCCCCGGGGGTGGATGAGATTCGCCCTGAGTACCTTAAGGCTCTGGATGTTGTGGGGCTGTGTTGGTTAACGTGGCTCTGCAGCATTGCGTGGACATCGGGGGCAGTTCCCCTGGATTGGCAGACTGGGGTGGTGGTCCCCCTATTTAAAAATGGGGACCGGAGGGTGTGTTCCAACTACAGAGGAATCACACTCTTAAGCCTCCCTGGTAAGGTCTATTCAGGGGTTCTGTAAAGGAGGGTCCGTCGGATAGTCGAATCTCGGATTCAGAAAGAGCAGTGTGGTTTTCGTCCTGGCCGTGGAACACTGGATCAGCTCTACACTCTCAGCAGGATCCTGAGGAGGGATGTAGGAACCAGTCTACATGTGTTTTGTGGATCTGGAGAAGGCATTCGACCGTGTCCCCCGAGGGATCCTGTGGGGGGTACTCCGGGAGTATGGAGTACCGGGCCCTTTAATAAGGGCTGTCAGGTCTCTGTATGACCGGTGTCAGAGTCTGGTCCGCATTGCCGGCTGTAAGTCCGACTCGTTTCCAGTGAGAGTTGGACTCCGCCAAGGTTGCCCTTTGTCACGATTCTATTCATAACTTTTATGGACAGAATTTCTAGGCGCAGCCAAGGTGTTGAGGGGATCCGTTTTGGTGGCCTTAGGATTGCGTCTCTGCTATTTGCAGATGACGTGGTCCTATTGGCTTCATCAGGACGTGATCTATAGCTCTCACTGGAGCGGTTCGCAGCCAAGTGCAAAGCGGCCGGGATGAAAATCAGTGCCTCCAAATCCGAGACCATGGTCTTGAATCGGAAAAGGGTAGAGTGCCTCCTCCGGGTTGGGGAGGATGTACTGCCCCTAGTGGAGGAGTTCAAGTATCTTGGAATCTTGTTCACAAATGAGGGGAAGATGGAGCGGGAGATCGACAGGCGGATTGGTGCAGCGTCTGCTGTGAAGCGGGCGCTGTACCGATCCGTTGTGGTAAAGAGAGAGCTGAGCCAAAAGGCAAAGCTCTCGATTTACCGGTCGATCTACGTTCCTACCCTCATCTATGGTCATGAGCTTTGGGTCATGACCGAAAGAACGAGATCCCGGATACAAGCGGCCGAAATGAGTTTTCTCCATAGTGTGTCTGGGCTCTCCCTTAGCGATAGGGTGAGGAGCTCAGTCATCCGGGGAGGACTCAGAGTAGAGCCGCTGCTCCTCCACGTCGAGAGGAGCCAGTTGAGGTGGCTCGGGCATCTGGTTAGGATGCCTCCCGGACGCCTCCCTGGTGAGGTGTTCCGGGCACGTCCCACCGGGAGGAGGCCCAGGGGCAGACCCAGGATACGCTGGAGGGACTATGTCTCCCGGCTGGCCTGGGAACGCCTTGGGATTCCCCCGGAGGAGCTGGCCCAAGTGGCTGGGGAGAGGGACGTCTGGGCCTCCCTACTGAAGCTGCTACCCCCGCGAACCGACCCCGGATAAGCGGAAGAACACGGACGGACGGACGGAAAATGAGACCAAGTGACAAAATGGAAAAACTAAGCACACAATATTAAATTAAGAAACTTGCTACAAAACACAATAAAACAATGCAAATACAGATAAAAACAATACCAGTAAAAATGAAGTAAAATCAAATCTCAATTGGTTTAAAGGCCAGTGAGTAAAAGTACGTTTTTAAACAAGTTTTAAACATGGACAATGAGGGGGTAGAGCGTTCCAGAGCCTTGGCCTCTTAAAGACAGACTAATAACAACAGTTGTTGGGCTTAACCTCTCTGAATAAAAATTTTTTTTTGTAACAGCTGAAAGTTGCCCAACGTCACCAGTCATCTATAAATCCTGAAAAATCGAATGAACAGCTATTTTCTGTAAATAAAAGCTAGAGTTCCAAAAGACTGACATGTCCTAACCTGTCTGTGACGGATGTACGCCTTAAATGGTAAAACAGAGCAGCTTTTCTCTAATACAGTCAACTCACTCGCTCATCACTGGTCATAGCTGCTGCCTATTTGGGCAAGAGGCAGAGTACACAGACCTTGTCAGAATCAGGTCCCATAGATCCAGATCTGAAGTAAAGTTGAACCATCTTCATGATGCTTAAAACCACAAACTGTAGCTGAAGGTACCTTGATAGGCCACAAGCCCTGCTTCATAGTACGGGTCCCTGGTCTGTGAAACTGTACTTAGAAAGAAAAAAGAGACGGGTCAGTGTTTGAACTTTTCATAAAGAAACCAATAAAGCCATCCGTTCCAGAACCTGTTTGAAGAGGTAGCCGTTAGCTTTGAGTTGGATCCCACTGACCTGCATGTTTGGTTTCTGTCAGGTCCAACATTGTGGAAATCCTTTATGTGAAGGATTTGGCGCTGGTGGACCCGGAGGACTGCACCCCCATGACGACCATCACCAAGTTCTACAATCATCCGCTTCACTTTGTCTTCAACGACACCAAGCTGGACGCCATGCTGGAGGAGTTCAAGAAAGGTGCTCTAAGATCCTGCTATTGTCTCAGCGCTTTGCTGCTATATAGCTAATGGTATAAATCTAAATTAACGAATCCTGCTGCTCAAGTCATTAAACCCTTTGGGCTCCCTTCATTTGTGCTCCACCTATGTACCTTTTAAAAATGGAAATGGAGTATTATATTTCTACATATATTTTCCAAAATCTTTTTATCAACTTCACCTTAAATATTCCATCCATCCATTTTCTTACTCGCTTTATCCCTTATGGGGTCGCAAGGGGTACGTTAAATATTCAGGATTCTTTATTTCTAACCCCTTACATGCTGGTTTTAGCAATAAAACTCTCTTTTACTAGTTAGAAAATGTAACAAAAAATATGTTTTTGTTTGTTTTTCTCATCCTGTATGCATTAATTATTATTTTTTAGGGGGTATTATAACGGCCCGGGAGTGTTTACAAAATACCAGTAATGTTGATTTGGATCAATTCAAATATTTTGTGTAAAGTTTTTAATAAATAGATTGTCCCACATGTACTAACAAATTACCATTGTAATATTATATATACATATAGTTTCCCAATTTCTTTTTCATAAATATGATTATTACGTTCAGCCCCCCTTACCATACATAACAAAAATATCCTACTTTTATTTACTTTTCATCCCTCAAATGCTATTTTTAAAGACAAAAAGTACCAGTAGATCTTTCTTAGGTGGGGGCTATTATGTGAGGGTCAGAAAGTTGGAGCAACATAGATTTAGGTATTTTTTTAATTTTTTGGGCAAAAGCATATCCCATTCCATATAATATATAGCATCTAAAAGGTCTATATAAAATATGCCATAGATGTACTAGTAGAGCTACAGTGCATGAGAAAATATCTTCACCTTACGGAAACCAACAAAGTTTGATGGGATTTTAACCCAGGAGAATGGAAAAACAGAAGGCAAGGAAGAAATCAAATTGTAATGGTTAAAAAAAACTAGGAGGCAGTGGCACAATACAGGCCAAAGGGACACAGATTGCTCCATTTAGTTTTAAATATGGTACATATCAAAGACTCAAAGAAAAAGAATAATGAAAAGTGAATATTCCCCCAAGGAACACACAAATTGTACTGTATGGTATCCATGGAAGATAACAACAGTAACATGATGAGTGTTTCCCTGCAGCTTTCTAATGCAGTATAAAGACAGCACTGAGCATGTGCAGGGAGCTCAGTGCTGACTCAGTCCCTGCTGCTGCAGCTGACTGAGCAGGGTGGAAACACACACAGCTTCCTGCTGCATCAGCGGCAGCCTTCTGCAGGACTCTGTGGCCTGAACCGGGCCTAGATGATGGGCCGCTGCTTGGAGAAGAAAGTCTCCACGGTTGTCTTGGTTGAAGCTCATCAAATCTGCTAAATTAGGAAAATTTGTTTTGCTCTTTTTGCAGATGATAGGAGGATTTTCTAGCAATGACAAGTCCCAAATATTGGCATTGTTGTTTTTTGTTTTAGCTCATAAAGGAACAGATCTGCAGAAATATACACTCTGCATGTAAATGTGTGTTTTCCATAATTTTAGTTTGTGATGGGGGCACTAAAGGCGCAGTTTGGCAACACTTTGGTCACATTGGTGCATACAGTAACTCTGGAGCGTGTTGTTGTGCTTATTCTTTGTAAAAAGGCTCTGTGAGTATCAGAGTACTTTATTCCTGTAAGGGCCTGGATAAAAGCTCAGGAGGCAAAGTAACACATCTTCCATATTTAAAAAAAAAAAAAAAAAAAAAAAACAGAGTGAACATAAAAATAGATAAAAACATAAATGTAAAATAAATACTTATTATTAAGTAATGGAAAAAAATAGGTAATCTAGGGTTTTCTTCTTCATAAACTTTAATACAGAATTATAAATTGTTAATTAGAGGCACACAATTAATTCATGGATAGAAGTTGGAAAATAAAGAAAAAATGTCTGGTAGGGAGGCAACAGTTCGGGTAAATAAAACTTCCCAGGTTCGTAACCTAAAGCAACAATCGTTTTTAAAACTAATGTGTTGAGCCATTTTCAATTTACTTGTAGAAGCTGCTACCTTGTTATTTATTTAAATGTCCTGGTTTTTCAAGGGATTAATGTCATACACTCTACCGAATTTCCAGGCTTTTAGAAAGGAAACTGGTCTAGAGTGTCACACACCCTCCACAGTTTTTTAAAGCCATGAGGTACTTTTCCATATATTTATTCTTTCTTTGAGTTTAGCTTTTTCACACAGACCCCCACTCAGAGTGTTTTGTTGTTTAAAATCTCAATCTTAGCGTCATCTGACCAAAGCACACAACTCTAGTTGAAGTCCCTGTAATTATTTTAATTTTTATTTTTATTTCTCGACATGTTTATTTCCTACTGGATACATTTGCTCCATTTAAAGGCAGAGTTTTCTAATTTGCTCAGACTTCTTTCTCATGCTTCACAAATTGAGATCCAGAACAACCAGGTCATAGTTTATTAGTGACCTGTGCTTTGGATGAAGGACAGTCTCTGTGATTGATGTTTGTAGGCAACTCTCACATGGCCATCGTCCAGAAGGTGAACAACGAGGGGGAGGGCGATCCTTTCTACGAGGTGCTGGGGCTGGTCACCCTGGAGGACGTCATCGAGGAGATCATCAAGTCAGAGATCATGGACGAGTCTGACGGCTACTGTGAGTGTCTGCGACCGAGTTCCCCGCTACTTGCTTCGTTGTTCAAACCTGTGGCTGTTTTCCTCCTACAGTGGACAGGAAGGTGAAGCGTCCCATGGCTCCTCTGGAGATCCCTCTGGAGCCTCGCAGCTCCCACGAGGAGTTTTCCCTTTTCAAGCCTCCAGAGGGCGAGCCTAAGATCCGCACGTCTCCTCAACTCCTGCTGGCCACGCACCGCTTCCTGTCTAGAGGTGTGTTCAGCATGATGTGTATTAAAGAAATGTTGTTTTTAGCCTTTATAGATGGTATACTACCCTGGTTTCCTGGTTCAAACATTATTTTTACACAAGTGGGAACTGTGTAAATAAATGCAATGCAACACAACAGAAACTGAATTAAACAAATTAATACTCATTGACACAATCCATGAAGCATAAGGACGAACGCAAATAAGATTTTGTATATAAGACTAAATAACAGCTTCACGTCAGACCAAGATGCACCAAAACATAAAAGAAAACCAACCAATGCGAAATTACGGTGGTGGCCACGTATTTGAGAGGGAGCTATCTGCGGTCACCGAGCGCAGCCAAATACCCAGTCCATACCGGAGGTTTCTCACATTTCTTCTTCGTGTGATGTATTGCTTATTCTTAGCCAATTGGAATAAACATATATATATATATATATATACAGAGACCAAGAGAGAGTTAAAAAAAATACTATTTAATTGACATTCAATGAGTGTGGTATAGTCTCTAAGATGTATGCTGTTTTCTAAACACGTTGAATAAATACTACCATGTGTCATAAAGTCTGTTTTCCACTTCACTCAACAGTCTGGGCTAACGCTAGCTTAAAGTTAGCTTAGGGCTACTTAGCGTTTTTGCTTTTGGTGTGCGTGTGTGTTTCAGAACCTTATATAAATATATATATATATTTTTCTTTTATTAGTGAACCACTCAAAAAGTCAATTCTTTTGATCTGCAGTATATAATCTCAGGGAAAAGGGATAGTTATTTTAGTTAGTTGATGGTCAGAGTGGTCCTCTTCAAAATCCTGTATTTGAGATCAAGTTTGTTTATAGATTCTTCTATAGATTTTGTTGAAGCTGGTTTACTTTTGCTCTGAGATGGGAAATAGAAAGTTCTCCCAGGTCTAGTGGTCAGAGCTTCTGAAAGCGGGATACAACTAATAAACAGCTAACTAGGATGTGAAAATGACAGTTAACATAATGCATGCTTGTGGTTTTATAATTACACTGGCATGGAAAGGGCAAACTCTGCATGACAGATGAAGACAGAACCCTGACACATACAAGGCTGAGAAGTTGTGGGAATTTTATTTTATTTTTGCCAATATTGCTTCTCTATTAATTGGTTTCACTTATCCTGACTTTAGTAATAAATACAGCACAGGTTCTAAAAAATCAGTAAACAAAAAAAGAAAAAAAAGAAAGAAAGAAAAAAGCGATCTGTTGAAGGATGCTGCCAGGAGAACATTTCTGTGGGGGCACGATTGGCTTGTAAACACTCTTAGAACTAATGCTACGACAAGGATAAAAACATGTCATGATGTTTCCACCTTCAGAAGTGGAGCACTTCAGCCCAGCTCGAGTGTCCGAGAAGGTGCTGTTCCACCTGCTGCGCCACCCAAGCGTCAACCAGGAGGTGCACTTTGACCACAGTAACCGGCTGAGCCCGAGCCACTACCTGTACACCCGCAACCACCCGGTGGACTACTTCATCCTCCTGCTGCAGGTACGAAGCGCCCGCTCAGCCCGCCTGCAGGATCACGGCTTCATGCAGGCAGAGCCACTTATAGGCTGAGGCAAATGACAGTTCTGACCCACCAGCATCAAGTTTGTTTGTGGTTTGGTGGAACCGAAGGACACAAAGTCTGACAAACAAACATGGGTTTTCACTGCCAGCAAAGAGTGACATGATCTGGAAGTCTAGTTCTTCTTGCAAACGGCACCTTGATTATTCAGGAATGGTTAAAATATAAAAGAAAAGCTTTTCTGTCAGAATTAAGGTGATCAAAGACCTAAATTACATCAAAAGTCTAGTTGGCTCTCAGACCTTAGGAAGAAGAGGGTTTTTGATGGATTAAATCACAGATTTAGGACCGATTTCTTACCCAAGAAGGTTTATTAGGTTTAGAAGTAGGAGAGGATTAACAAAGCCAGAGTGAGCTAAAACAATGGGCCGTTTTATTGTGTTTTTTAAAATTATTTTAACAAATGTACATAGTGGTGAAAGACTGAAACAAAAATGTGGAATAAACAACCACTGACAACTCAGTTTAACTTCATTTTAGATGGAATTGTCAAAATAAATTTTTTAACCATATCAACATCCATATAATTACTTGTAGAAATACAATTTTAAGATATCCAGAATTACAGTTTTGCTGAAAAAAAGTTTAAGATATTTCATAACCCCTCATTTGTTCTGAACAAATAAAAGAAAGAAAACATTTTCAAGATATCTGAAATATTTACCAGGAACAATTGAGTTTTGTACAGTTGAAAGAGCTCCACTGGCTATTAAATGTTAAATGGCTTGCCATAGTTGGGCAGCAAACAACTCAGCTCAACAGCTCAACTTTTGTCATGTATCCTATCAAAGCAACTTTAACTATAAACTATAACTATATAGGAACGTTCTGATGGGAAAATCTGTAAATTAAAAAATAATGGTAACCAACCTATGCCTAGTGGGCATATCATTACAGTACTCTGTGTGATACAGAGGATAGAGGAGGCCATTTAGGGACTGAAATGTTGTGTAAATAAGACAAGCTAATTAGTTTATTAAAAGAGCAAGTTATAGTTCTGTTTAATAGAAACGGTAGCCTTAAATGACCTCTGTGTGATCTGGAGCTACACAGAGAATAAAACGATCTTGACCATGATGAGGGCGGGGGTAAACACTGTCCTACTTCCACCCGTCAGCCATATTCTAGAGGAACTTGAGTTCTTCTTCTATGGTGTCACAGATCTTTACCCACAACATTTCATCTTAACTCATCCAAACTGTCTGTTTAGCAGAGTGTTGTATGTTCACAGGATGTAACTCTGTATCAAACTTTGAGGCGACTTTTGATCTATTTAGAAAGAAGGAAATACAATAGCTAACCTTGTCTCTCATCTGAAGAATCCAGTGCGGCTGCAGGTGGCTTTCATATAAACAGAGTAATACATCAACAGTCTGGAATGTGGGGAAAATGTTCCTTATTTTGAGAGCTTGTATAGTTGAGAGAAATATGTTTCATTTTGGCTAAACTAAGAGTTCATTGTATATAGACTATAAAATTCACTTGTTCGACTAAAGCGGGGAACACCAATTCTGTTGAGAGGAAAGGTCAAAATTAAAGGTTGCTTCATGCCACATTAGGACGTTTTTTTTTATCTACAAGGTCCTTTAGGGCAAAATAATAAATTGTACAAAAAAACAAGAATGGGTCATTTGTACATGTCAGATTTTTATAATGTTTCTGAAATATTTTTAACAATTAGAATGAAATAAAACCAAATTGATATTCTGTGTTATTCAGTGATGCCTGTTTTTTTTTTTTTTTTTTTTTTAAATTATCCTTGTTTGCTTGTCAGGGCCGTGTAGAGGTGGAAATTGGCAAAGAGGGCCTGAAGTTCGAGAACGGGGCCTTCACTTACTACGGCGTGTCTGCTCTGACGCTGCCCTCTTCAGGTGAGATGCCAAACTTCATCTTTCCAACACATCCAGAGAGACAGTTTTGCTGGCAGGTGATTAAAAAATCGGTTTATTGCTCACTGTCTTTAGTGCTGCAATGTTTGGAGCAGCGAGAGGACTGCGTACAGGTGGACAAGCAAATGTGTTTGTTAAAAAGGCTCCAGAAGGAATCAGTCTGAAAGCAGTTTGTGCTCTCTGATCATCAGTGAGAGAGACATGCTCTTTTATATTTAGAATAGGGTTTAGTAAGTATTTTTTTATTAATATTTTATCAATTTATGTTTTAAATGTGGGGAAATGTTAGGTGGGACATTCCTGCTATAAGTTATTACAAATAATTATTTTCTCTGCATTTTATACCGGATAACGTTTTTTTTGAATTCCTAAGTAAGAGTATTTTTCTGAAAATGAAAGTCCATGATACTTTTCATATCGTTTGGTGTTAACATTGCACTTTCTAAGATGGAATCTGTTTGTATCAAAACTGAAAGAACCAATTAAAAAAACCTTTATTAATAGGTGGAGGTGTGGCCTCGAGTCATGTGACTTGGAGTGGAGTCACACTCTGGAGTGGACTTGGGGTTTCACACATATGGCTTATGACTTCATTTGGACTTGAACTCTAACTTGAAAAGACTTGACATCTTACACCAAACAGAAAGTGTGTTACAAAGGAAGTGTGGTGTGCGGGCAACGGTGGAACCATGCCAGGCGCTCGGTCCAGCCCACTGCGCCCACCACCATTGTTTCTTCCTTGTTGCTTCCAAAAGCACGCTGCGTCCACCGTTCTGCTTAGCTGCTATTCTTCTGCATCCTACGATGACAGCAAAGACTCTGACTGTGGTAGAGGTGTCCTTTCAGCAAGCATTAATAGGGAGGTGTGGGCAAAGTTGGAAGAAAGGGGGGATAAAAAAGCTGTGTACGGTATCGCCCAAACAACGAGTAGGCTACTATGCAGCATAACTGGACCGTATTAATCTGTGATAATCTAAATCCAGAAAGACTCAAGTGTCTCCATCTGAATCTTAATCGCAAGCCTGGAGAAAGTCCCACAAGTGCTGCCTGCGACATTAAGTATGTAACGATGTTTTAAGACGGAGAGCAACGGCGATGTCTGCCCTGAAGTCATAAGAGAAGTTTTTTTTTTTTTTTTTTTTTTTTATAATTGTTTTTGGTGAAAAAAAGATTTAAGCGAAGCAAAAAATCTTATGTTTTTATATCCCCATCTGCCCTTCATGTCAAGCAGATGGGTCACTTACACAAAGTATGTTCTTTGTTTTTATTATTTAGGTTTCATTAATATACCACTAATGCAATTCTTGCAATTGTTAGGTGTAATGATACTATTATACTAAAAATAGTTTTATTTATTTGTTTTTCCACATGGAAATTTGTAGTTTTCTAATTGACTGTTTGAATTAAATATTTCTTTATTCAGATGATCTTCTTTATCATTTTTACATTCCTTAAATGTTTTAAAGTTGGATTTATTAATATCCTGACAGTTTTTATTCAGTTCTCATAATTCCTACATCTAACACAAAAACAGCTGTATAAATAACTAGTTATTTTAATAATCTGATCTTACTCATATAATTTTATAAAAGCAGGTGTATAGTATTGCAGTTGTAGCATTTTTTAATTATGTACCACTTTGGTCATTATTTTGTAAATTTGCGGATTTTTTTTAACGTTCCATCAGTACTGATCTTCTGATAATTTTGAAGTTCACTCCATTCTAAATCACATTTCAGAATATTTTTTAAATGTAATTTTTCTAATTACATTTTATATTAGGTCAGATGACTTTTTAATTACTTGGTATGTACAATTTAGGACTTGCACTCGACTTCAGACTTTCATACTTTATTTGGGATTTGACTTGAGACTTAAAATACAATGACTTGGGCCCACCTCTGTTAATTATGTGCATGTGTATAAACTAATCACACAATTCCCTAAAACAGTGGGGGACATTAGTTTACAAGCAGTCTAGTAAAATATTCAGTTTCACAAACTGTGTTCCTACTTTGTCTTTGAAAGTATGGAACTAGATTTATCTGTTTTCTGTGTCTGGAAAAGTCTGGAAAAAAGTAAATATTCTATGGAATACAATATTTCTGTTTACAGACTTTATTGTTTCTCCCATTGTCTAAAAAAGATGTCCTTCTTTCTTTTATTGAATTTTTCTGTTTACCTTCTCTCCGTATTTCCTCATATATTTTCTTGTCCTTCGTTGGTTTCTTCCCCCCTTGTGTTTAGTCTTTTTTCCTTACTTTCTTCCTTACTTTGTTCCTTTCATGCATGTCCTTTTCCCCTCATTATCTCCTCCTTCCTTCCTTTGTTGTATCCACCCTTCTTTCCTTACCTTTATCCTTCCTTCCATGTGTCCTCCCTCCCGGTTGTCTCCTTCCTCTTTTGCATCCTAGCTTTGCATCCTCCTGTCGTGTTCCTATCTTCCCTTGTCCTCTCTTTCCCTAAGTTGATCCCCTTCCCTTCCTTCAGCTTTCTTGTTTCTGTAGATTATATATTCAAAGCCCGTCTGCTGTAGAGCGACTGAACTATAGTATTTGTATGTAAGGTGAAAAACACTAGACTGGAAACGGTGGAAAGATGAGTCTGGAAAAATAAGGAGGTTTGAAATGAAAACTGTGTAGGAACCCTGCTTGTAAAATATTCTAAGGTTTGTGGTTTCTTGTGTTGGTTGCCTCATGTGTTGTCGGTCTTATCAATATTTAAATCCTACTTTTATTATCGCATCCTTACCCACAGTTGTTTTATTTCCTAGCAATATGTGTGTGTCAATCAGGGTGGGGAACCCTGTGAAGTAGAACAGAGAGGAGCGTATCTTTCTTCTGCAGATGCTTGTTTTCTGACAGAGCCTGAAGCACAGATTTCATCTCTGGAGTCCTGCTGTTTGGTGAATGGCATCCGTGCTGTTTCAGACGGTGCGTGTGTGTTTGTGTGTGACTGCAGTTCACCAGTCTCCAGTGTCGACCCAGCGGCACTCTCCCAGGGATCCCTTCGAGTCAGCAGATGCCACCAGCCCGTCCAGCTACTGCCCCGACTACACAGTGCGAGCTCTCACTGACCTGCAGCTCATACGGGTGAGTGGATGACGCATGACTGGGCGTGTCCCCTGGGACACCTGTTGGGACACCTGTTGGGACACCTGCCCTACTGTTGTTTTACTCAATTAACTTTATTTGTAAGCATTAGTGAAGATACAAGGTTTTACAGCTACTTGGAAACAAAATGGCCTTTTTCCTATCCTTTCATCCTTTGCTTTTATTCCTTCCTTCCTTCCTTCTTTCTGCTTGTTTACTCTCTATCATTATTTATATAAAGCATTTTAGTAGCTTTGAATTTAGTTGCTTGAAAAAATGGTAACACTCCAATATATCTTTAACTGGGTAGAACAAACTGCATCATCGGACCAACTTTGAGCCCAATATGCGTGTCTTTTATTTTTAGAATCATGTGGGCTTTAATATTGGATTCTGGTTGTTGCTCAGAGTTGCCTTCTTGTTCTCTTCACCATTTCACCAGACCCATCTCATCCTTCTTTCTCTACCTCTCTACTTGCTCCTCCACCCCAAACATTTACACCAAAATCTAAAATGTTAGAGAATTCTTTGGTGACTTAGAACTGGAATGTGGCCTGTTTCATAGAGTCGGGTCCACATTTAGGCATAATTTCAATCAGTTAGACTCTGAGAAGTTCCCCCCATGCTCAGCCCCTTAGATTGTTTCTCAGCATCCTCTTCCTTTAGGGTATCGCTTCACTATGGCATTAAATATGATCAATCATTCTGCTATCAGAGCAGCAACAGCATGAAGAAACTGTGACATGCTATCTATATTTACTCGTGGGCAATTAGCAAACAAAGATGCAGGTTTACAGAGCTACGCTGGTAAAAATCCAGCCCTGTGAAGTGGCGTTTGAGTCGCGGCTAAAGCGGGAGTTAGCAGTTAGATTTGGCCTAAATGAAGTTAATCTCCTCAGACGGATCTTAATTCAATTCAATTCAATTCAATTTTATATATATAGCGCCAAATCATGAAACATGTCATCTCAAGGCACTTTACAAAATCAAGTTCAATCATATTATACAGATTATTCCATTTCTTTCGTTCAGTGCACTCATGTTGGCGTATGAGCTCAGCTTTAATGTAAAAACAAGCTATTCACCCAGCCTGATTTGTGATTGAGGGGCAAAGGTCTGAAATACCCGGTGGCTGTATCATTTTACTGGAAAAAAAAAAAATCATGCGCCTTACCTAATAAAGCTTTGCCATGGATTCCTACATTCTAGACACATACAGAGGACACAGATGGACAGGGAGGTGAGGGTCTGCAGATTTTATTGTGTGTGCTTAAAGGAGAGTGGGGAAAAAAAATGCTCTGAAAGATGACCCCCATGGAGCATGACAGTTAATGCACGTCCCTGATGATGCCCAGTAAAGGTTCATTAAGTCAAATTAGGTATTCCACCAACAGATTCAAGATGGATTCAGCATTATTATTATTGCTTTAAAGCATAGAACTCATTTGACTTAAGCAAAAGAAACAAGTCTTGAATCTATATGGCAAGCCCCCACCAAAAGAAATCATAAAGAACAATACATTGAACTGCGTGCCAAACAGCTTATTTATTTTATTTAATATAAATATCTACAACCAGTGCAATATACAAACCAGTGGTAAATATCAGACAGAATAATGCTCCTTTTTGCCACCTAACTTATATTATTTTATATACTTATGCACTTTAAACCCCATATTTACTTTTGTACTCATTCCACTCAGTAAGCAATAAAGTTATAATGAGTTTTTCTTTTGTACTCGTGTCATTGGGCCAATGGAACGAAATTTTGTTCTGTCAACACTGAATGATGAAAAAGTCTATTCAATTGCATAGAAATTTACATTTTTTTTGTTTTATTTCTTTCCATATTTTGTGTATTTATCAATTTAGAGTAGCGTTTTTTATACATTGAGTTGGGATGAGCTGGGAGACAGGCACAAGGCGGCTCATGATGTCCATGATGTTTAACGGTTTGGTGTTGCTCTGTGGCCGCGTTGCAGGTGACTCGCCTGCAGTACCTGAACGCCCTCATGGCGTCGCGGGCGGGCCAGAGCCCAGATCCTCCAGAGATCAAGATCCTGCCCAACAGTCAGACGAAGCTGCTGAATGAACGAAACACCACACCAGGTAGCTTTGCTCGAAACGCCGTCTGACCCGCCGGGTCTGCTGCCTCGCCAAACCTGCGAACATTTTATTTCTTCCTCTTTCTGATGCCTTTGTAGTGTTTTATCTTTTCTTTTAGGAATGTGCTTTCCTGGTTTTCCTTCAGCTGAACTGAATTAATTTTCTCTTTCTCTTTCTTTTCCCTCCTTGCGTGCCTCCTCTAATCTCTGGCCCGGCCAGAGTTTCCTGTAAACTTTTCATTCTTTGATACCATTGAGAACTACTTTTAGCGGGTTTTATGCATGAGGTAAATCCAACCTAGCCCAGTCTCAGACTTACTCACAGGCTGACACATTTACCTGCTCATAATATCTGTCCCAGAGAGCCCCTCTAATCATGCTAGAATGTCTGTGGATGTATAAAGGTAAATGCGTCTTTTACGTTTATTCCGTTCAGCCTTGTTTTTGCCTTTTTCTTTACATCACTTTGCCCGTTTCTGTCCTACCGTAGCTGCAGTAGATATTCTTCTTCATTCTGATCAGCCTTTGTTTCCACAAAACAAAGATGTGACAGTAATACTTTGTTTGAAAAAGCCTGCAGGTGGGGATGAACCGTGTCTCTCTGGCGGCCATATTGGAGGTTCACCATGTTTAAAGGGAACTTGTTCAGCCCAGTTTTCTTCCTGCTGCATTGTAACTCAAAATCCCTTTTGGCTCCATTCCACATCTGTAGCTTGATGAGGTAAATCTGTGCCAAGAAATAGGAAAGTGTATCAGATTCAGTTCCATGTAAATAATGCATATTATGTAAATATTATGGCTGCAAAACAGTATAAAATCATGAGATGGAAATAGATAGATAGATTTTTATTACAGACTCAAGGTCCAATTTACAAAAAATAATAAAAGGAAAAAAAAAAAGACTCCTAGCCGTTCAAAAGGCCATCATACCAATGTCTCCAGAGTACAGATGAGTATTTTACTGCACCATATTTAACATTAGTCAACAGTTTGGATAATTCTATTATTGGACTCGTTTAAACTATTATGGGTAGTTATTGCAATGATATCAGTTTCAATAAGTCGGCACTTTTCTCTAACCTCCCCTTCTTATCTGTCCTTCCGATACTAACTGCGACCTTTAGCATCACAGGCTCTGTGATCAGTGTCAGCAGGTAGGAAGGCGTGAGCAACGTAGTGATATTAGACCCTGAAGGATTAGCACCAGTTTACTGTTCCTCCTTTTCCGTCAAAAGGAAACTTCCAACCAACTCATGTAGGTTAAAAGAAATGGTTACTGCCTTCACCCAATAGTAGGAGTGTAACTCACCAGCTTTGTCACGATAGGATGTTCTACCAATTTGTTTGGATGGATACAAATTTAGCTGATATAGTGAAGTCTGTTACCTGCTCATCTAAAACTATTATTTACACTGATATAAACTCGCCCTGCGACAGACTGGCGACCTGTCCAGGGTGTACTCCGCCTCTCGCCCAGTGAACGCTGGAGATAGGCACCAGCACCCCCATGAGGGATTAAACGGTTTGGAAAATGGATGGATGGATGATATAAACTCACAAAAAATACTATGATTTGACCATTTTATATCTAAGCAGTTACAGGTGTCAGGCATTTCAATCAAAAACAGAAAACAAAGCTGCTGACCTCCAATATGTACCCTGAGTGGACATGTGACATCCCCTCAGGTGTGCTAGAAACGGGACAGAATAGATGGTTTACAAAAGTAATGTCCCATTCTGTCTCCTCCTTCTCCTCCGCTATCTTGGCTTCTGTTTGCTCTGATAGTTTCTCCTCTAAACCCCCTGCCCACCTGAAACCCCCCTTTTATGTGTGTGAGCGCTTTCATCCTTATTACCTCACACCTCACAGCAGCTCTCCTCTGATGGTCGGGTTCCACAAGGTAGCAGCAGAGCCCAGGAGAGCTCAACAGAAGAGGAGGCTCATGGGTAGCACAGAAAACATTCAAACCATCTTGTTGTTAGTTTTTACTGATAAATCCCACATGGCTGGATCGTAGTTACTGGACCAGACTGGAGCAAGAGAGACTTTTATTTAACTGGGTCCGCTGTTCACACTTCTCATGTCCATCGCATTCCTTTATGTGATCTTAGTCCACTGATTATTTTATACCTGTATGTACATAGTCTGTATAAATATAAATATAGAGTGAAAAGAGAAGGTATGTGGATCTTGGGATAATTTGATTTTCCTGCATATAACTGGTTTTTAGATGTGATCTGAACTTTTTCGTTTTTAAAAAGACAATTTCTTTAACGTTTCATGCTGCATAATAATGCAAAATCTCAGTGTTGGCTGGAAAGTAAGTGAACCCTTGAGTTAATAAATGTTGATAAACCATCGTTGTTCCAGAGGACAGCTTTGACACCCTACCCTGGAGTTCATCAGTTCTTATAGTGCTGCTTCTGGTTCCTGAAAAGGAAGAAAATGTTGCTTTTAGGACATTGCAGAAATTTCACTCGGATTTGATGTCGCTGTGCATTCCCATGCAAACTTAAATCAGGGGAGACCATCACATTCAAACTGGAAAAGAGATATAAGAGGGTACTGGTGCAACCGAGGACTGCACTATGCAGTTAAGTAGTCACATAGGAGGAAACCAATTTCAGCATGTTAGATTTAGAGCAGCATTTTGTCAGAAATGCTTTGGAAATCCATAGTCATGTTCTGTTATTATGAAAATTTAAAATAACATTTTTTTTTGTAGCTTAGATCAGACTATATCCAAAGAGGCTGCAGGTTATGCTCTTTGTTCCCTTTGTTACTTCCACAAAGGGAACAACTAAACTCTGGCTCAAAGAGAACCTACTTTTCAAAGCCATTTTGGGGGTAAGTGGGGATATTCAGGTTACTACAAATTTTGTCTTCCTACATACTATACCTGTTGTAGTTTTCTTTCATTGTTCCCGTGGTGTCCTGCCGCTGGTCAGATCTTACCTGGGATGTTGTCCGGTTCCAATGCTTCCAAGTCACAACTCTAATGGGAGCATTTCCATCAAACAGGTTCCAGTACTGACCCTGGAGGGGAAAGCGCATGCCTGTTTTCCACTAGCAAAGCGTTGACACCAGCTCTATAAATCAGGCGGTATCTAGGGTACCAACTGTTGCAAGGGCTTTCACATTTTAACATCAGCAATAATTTTCTCACCAAAACAAAAGTCACAACATTCCAAGTGGCACAATATACGAATGCCGTGACAACTGCATGGTTGTGATAAAGACATAAAATTCTTAAGTCCACAGCGCTGCTGTCACTGTGTTTTCAGGTTTATTGGAATCACAGACCCCAGATAGTGAGCAGCTTCTTTGCAGTATTAATATTGTTATGCGATGACGATAAGTTTATGTTATAATATGCAGTCTTTAACAACACTAAGTTTTAACATCAGTAAATTGGTGGGATTATCCCTGGAATAATATGAGGTTATATTCCCTCACCTGTCCTGTCCGACTGCTTTTAAATCGCAACGTTCACATCTGTTTTAAACTGACCTTAAAACACTTTGACTACGGCTCTGTTCATAAACTCTGTCAGCTGCTTTATAAACCAGCTGGTGTTTGAGTCTGGTTTTGTCAAAAAAAGAAAAAGTTATTTTATTCATCTTGTCACGAGCAGCCGTTTGTTGTCTTTGTTGGGGGTAAAGATGAGGTTGAGCCGTTATGTGAGAGAGTCGTCCGTGCTATGATCATTTAAAACAACGGCCAAAATAGACCAAGTTTACATAGTAATCTAGCCCCCATCTTCTTTTGCTTAGCTATTAGTGAGTGTGTGGTGAGGTTCACATACTAAAACATCCGGTCTCCTTGGGAATGTTCTAGAGAATGTAGATCCTTACCTTCTTCCCTCACAAGGAGATTCCTTTCCAATCCAGTATGTATCCTGGCAGATGGAGTTTGAAAGATTCGGGAGGATAAAAACAGAGAAAAATCTAGTTTTAAATCCATTCATTCTCATCTGCTGACAGTCTGGCTCTCTCTTGCCTGCCTCGCAGCCCTCCATTAGCCCAGCGACCTTTCTTAGAAATTAGTTTGGATTCCGATAAACCATCACCGAAATTCAAAATGCAAGAGATGGGAGGATCAGACATTTACGGAGTTTAGCAATGGACAGCTTCTCTTACTCTGACTTTAGAAGTACCAAAGGCCGCTCTCAACCGCGTTTTTACATAACGGGTAAAGTGCCGGTTTAGCACTAGAACCGCTTTGATGGAAAACTGCTGTTTCACATTGTGACTTTGTGTCCTCTTCTTTGACCTTGCACATAGCAGTCTTTGTGAATTTGAGTCCTCTGAGCTGGACAGCAGGTACAACACTAAATAGATGTCATTTAGAAATTATTTTATGATCCTTTCACCTGCATGCAATTAGACTCCTCCATGAACAATGTTTATATCCGTAGCTCAAAGGCACGTCACTTACTGACTGGTCTCTAAACTCTCTACTCAGTTAGCTTGTACTTATGTTGGGGTTATCAGGGTTCACTTGCATTCTAATTTTTCAACTGAGACAAATGTTTGTGTGATGTTAGCGTGAACTGTTCCTGACGATACGTGCAGATCATTCTAGACAGGTTGCATACCATTCTTTTTTTTTTTTTGGCGGGGCGGCATTTTTTTTTTTCTTCCAGGTTTAGCTCATTACTAAACTGTCCGTTGTCATTTCTTCATTATGGATCTAGGTGCCAAAGTTACATGTGCTTATGAATCTGTTGTGTCTCTCCATTTGGATTGAAGCATCTGTTTGTTTAAAGGTGGTTGAAAGGAGAGAGAGACGTTATGATGTTTTATGGGTTTTTTTGTCCACCCTGAAAAGTATTGAGAGTTTTTGTAAGATGTGAGGGAGCACGCTGATTTTATATAGCTACCCATGTGACTGATTTGTGGAAGCAAAACAAAGAATCGTGTGTCCGATGGTATCCAAAATGTCTGGGGATGATCAGAGTTTAAACCTAAATAGGAATATGCGAC